>NC_080179.1:35326451-35454951 GCF_950295315.1 Erinaceus europaeus
TAATGATGACTCTTTAGTCATTATCAGGCCACCTCATCACCTGGGGCCCTAGTCAGCTAGTCCTGGGATTCCCACACAGACATGATGGGCCTAGACCTCGAATAAACCCCTATCTCCATTGTCACTGATTATCTTCATCAGGAGCAACAAATATACCCCTTCGTGGGCCCCCATAGGACCTTGTCCTCAACTTGGATCAACAATGGTAGAGAATGTTCCATCCTCCAAAGGGGGATTGGATAACATACTTTATCTACTACCTGAGGAAGATGGGTCCTGAAATTGATGCAACTCGAAATGCTTCTACTGATGACCACAGAATGTGAGTTAGGACCTATAGGGATTTAGAGGTTACATAGGCTCCTATGCTGAATATGGGCCCCAGGTCAAATCAATGGGGTTTACAGCCAACAATATTTATACACCTTTCCCATATTTGGGAGCTACTCTCTTCCCTGATCCAGCTTTCTAGCCCTTTTTCCAGCCATGACATCATCTCCCCAGACAATAACCTACATATCGGATGTCAGGTTCAGGCAAAAACTAATAAAGTCATGGGCCCTTTGGTATATACCAAAAATAGACCTACAAGCTATTTCCAAAATGAAGACTCCAAGCATTCATCTGCAATATTCCAGCCTTTAGGTTCATGCTTAATCAACAATTTGTATGACTTTATGTTAACTCTTTTTTTCAGCCACCAGGTTCCAGATGCTAAAATGATGCCAATTAGACTTCCCTGTGCAGAGGACCCCACCAATGTATCCGGGAGCCCCACTTCCCTAGAGCTCTGCCCCACTAGGAAAAGAGAAAGATCTATTTTTAAGGGATATATTTAAAAAAAGTAGAGAAGAGACATAGAGAATCTAACATATATACACACTACCACTCCGAATATGCAGCAGAATATTACAAATACAGCTGGAAGTCCTGTGCCTTTATCAGTTTCTGGAAAGACTTCCTCGATGTCTACTTGTGTTAAGATTTCAGTTTGTGTTTTACTGAAGCACTTACACTCTTCCTCACCCTTCTCTATTAATATACTATATTGTTTACCTAAATTCTCTTTAATATTTTCCTTCCACACAAGAAATTCCTAGTTTCTACCACTTAACAATAGTCACCTGTATCAGAATGAGGATTTGTTTTTTTACCCAAAACTCTGGTCAGACAGCATGATGGTTATGCTAAAGATTTTCATGTCTTAAGCCCCAAGGTTGTAGGTTCAACTCTTCACATAACCATAAAGCAGAGTGGAGCAATGCTCTGATGAAAATCACAACAGAAGCCTAAGAGTACCTTTCTTGGATGAAATGAAGATGACTTCCTTCAACCTCTGCGTGTCCTTCCCTTCCATAGCATGGGGACCAGCTGCGTGTGTCTTGAGTGTCTGCCATTGTGCAGCTGGCAATACCCCTTCTGTTCCTGTACACTTTTGATCACCTGCTTCCTCCCCATGGCATCAAATGCTGGAGGGCTAAGGCTGTTTGTGGCACACTGAGCAGAGAGCTGTGTTTGACTTGAAACCACATGGGCACATCATGCCCGACACACTGGCTTTCTGAGGACTCAGATGAAAGAGAATCATCAGAGAGCCCTGGCCACCCACTCCTGGCCCCTCAGCTAATAGTGACTTTACATGCTCCATTATGAACGATCTCTTCCACACTCTAAGCCAAGACCAGTCCACACAATGGTTGCTTTCATGTTAGCTGTAGTAGTTTAGTTGAACAGCTGTTTAACAACAATTTTTATATTGCTTTTTGGGGAATATCCGCATACATTCTTAATCATTTAATTTTTTTTTACCTTTATTCATTTATTGGATAGAGACAGTCAGAAATTGAGAGGGGAGAGGGAGTGAGGGAGAGAGAGAGAGACATTCATCCATGCTTCACCACTTGCAAAGATTTTTCCTTGCAGGAGGGGGACCAGGGGCCTCAAACCCGGGTCCTTGTGCATTATGCACAAGGGTCCTTATGCACTTAGCCAGGTGCATCACCACCTGACCCCTACATCTTTAATCTTTAACTTGTACCCCCTTATATTCTTCCTCTCCTCTCTTCCTCTTCTTCCTTCTCCTCTCCTGTCCTCTCTTCTTCTTCCTCTTCCTCCTCTCCTCTTTCTCCTTCTCCTCTCCTCTCTTTTTCTTCCTCCTTCTCCTCCTCACTCACCTCTTCCTTCTCTCCTTTACACAGATCCCACTTGGAAAATGAGGCCACAAGACTTGGCCTATACTTGGCCAACATTTCAAGGTCACTGATGTTTCTTCTTGCCTATGCTGTGTGGGAGCCAAAGAGAGTGAGTCATCAGGGTGAATAATGCCTCTGTAATACTACCAGATTGTGTTTGTCTCCACTTCAAAGCTCTTAATTTTAACTGAATAGTATTTCTCCATCCTGCCCACCCAAACAGCAGTCTGGATGACTGAGAGGCAACAGTTATATGAACAATGGCATCTCTCAGATCTGGTAGACTGGTGCTACCCCCTCAGAGCTCTTTGCGGGAACCCCAGGAAAGTTCCTGGACAAACTCTAGTCAGGCTTTCCTGACTAGGATAGCATCTACCACTTCTGCCATTTCCAATTCTTCCTTCCTTCAATCATTCCCTTCTATATGTATTTGTTTGTTTGTTTTCACTATTTTTGATTCACCTAAGAATATAATTATGCCTTTTTTCTATTGAGT
Organism: Erinaceus europaeus; assembly: GCF_950295315.1. Taxonomy (NCBI): domain Eukaryota; kingdom Metazoa; phylum Chordata; class Mammalia; order Eulipotyphla; family Erinaceidae; genus Erinaceus; species Erinaceus europaeus. Next base: position 35,329,140 of record NC_080179.1, read on the forward strand.
TTCCATCACTACTTGTCCATTTAGCTCTTTGTTTTCCATAGGGAAAAAAAAGTGTGTATAATGTTGGGTTTACCATGAGAGAAGGAAGGGGTAAGAAAGTTTTTACTCCCTCTAACTTAGCCTTAGCTTCACAGATCCCTCCCGTGACTCCTCTCTCAAGGATTTATTTTAAATGTCACTTGTCTCTGTTAGAACATGAGAGTACAGTGATCATAGTTAAAAAAAAAAAAACAGCAACAACAAAACAATGGCACAACTATGATGACTGGGTACCTACCCACAGTTCCAGGTACCTAATACACATATTTCATGAAGTGCTCACAAAGAAGAAAGACAGTTTTCCTTAGCACATGACTGAGGTGGGATTCAGAGATACTGACTCCCGTGTCCAAGGGGAGAATCAGTAAACAGAAGAGAGAGGCCCCTGATTCTATGGAGCCCAAATCAGAATCTGCTCAGCTGCTCAGGTGAGGAAAGCAGTATTAATAATCAGTTCAGATTTCTCAGTTTCTTCATGTCCTGACCTTCTTTATCCCAGTTTAAGAAGTAAATTGAAGGATTAGAGTTCCTTTTATTATTTCTCTCTCAATTCTCCCCTGTAGTCCTCTTCTTAGTTGCTGAGAGTACTAAGGTGGGTCTCCCCCACATGAGCCAATAATGTCACTTAGAAAACTTGCCGGTCTCCCTTGACATCCTGCAGATGCTAATCAACGTTCATCTAGAACTAAGGTAATGCTAGAATTTACTATCCACATTGTAATACATTTGAAAATAAAAAGGACAATTAAAAATGCATGCTGGGTAGTCCAGGGTTGTCTCTGGCAGACTAGCATGTGAGGCCTGCTTCTTAGGGCAAATTATAAATTATCTAATGTCAGATGGTGGAACACCTGGTTGAACACACACATTACAGTGCACAAGGACCTGAGTTCAAGCCCCTGGTCCCCATCTGCAGGGAGAAGCTCTGAGAGTGCTGAAGCAGAGGTGCTGGTGTCTCTGTGTCTCTCCCTCTTTATTTCCCCCTCCCTTTCAATTTCTGGCTGTTTCTCCCCAATAAATATATAAGATAATTAAAAATTAAAAACAAATAACTAAATTGGTTAGCATCTTCTTGGGATAAGAAGTGATGGCTAGCCCAGCCACAACCAAACACTTTGCTCAACAAGAGAACAGAGGTTGTAAGGGAGAGAAACTCAAGCTCCTGGACCCCAGCTCTGCCTTTGGATTCACTGCTACATTTCTGAGCCTGGTTCTGAGAGATGGAAGAAGTAAGCTCAATGGAAAGGACTCAAAATGATCATTGTCCTGGTTCATGGGGAAGAATTCTTCGACACGGTGTCCTTAAACATCACCACTGGGGGGTGGGGGGGAACCAGATGGCCTGTACCAGGGCCTGAGCTCAACCAGGCATCACTATGCCAAGCCAGGCTCTGGTTATCCTCCCCCCTCCCCACTTCTCATTCCCTTTCTCTCCTTCATACAAATAAATAAACACATCTTTTTGTTTGAAGAGTAGTCATCTTTTTTATTTCTAATGAGTAGTCCTGGGCCAGCAGGATGACTCACCTGGGTAGTAAGTGTGCATGTCCTATGCACATGACCTTTTTTTTTCCCTTTTACTTATTTATGACTGGATAGAGACAGAAAGAAATTGAGAGGGAAAGGTGAGATAGAGAGACAGAGAGACACCTGCAGCCCTGCTTCACCACTCATGAAGCTTTCCTTCCTGCCGGTGGGGAGTAGGAGCTTGAACCTGGGTCCTTGCACACTGTAGTGTGTGTGCTCAACCAGGTGCACCACCACCAGCTCCTATACGTGACCTGTTCAGAACCCAGTTTCCACTGGGGGAAGCTATCACTTTTTTTTTCCCCTAAAGAGCACACCATTCAGCTCTGACTCACTGTTATGGGGGATTGAACCTGGAATTCAGAGCCTCAGGCATTAAAGTCTTTTTTATAACTATTATGCTATCTTCCCTCTCTTCCTCTGTATCTCTCTCTCTCTCTCTCTCCCTATCTGAAAAATAGACTCACTGGTTACCAGAAAAAAAATAACAATGGGTAAATAAAATAAAATGAGAATTCCTAAACTTACTTCTCATAGATGATAAAACTACTCTGAAGTGGATCCAGACCACTGGATCACAGCAGCCTCCCATCGAAATTTTGATACATTCAACCTGTCAATATCCATGTCCAGTGGAGAAGCAATTACAGAAGCCAGAACTCCCACCTTCTGCACCCATAAGAATTTTACCCAGAAGGTTAAACGATAGGGGAAGATGATCAGAGGGCTCTAGCCCCAATTCTATCAGGACCTGAAACATTTGTCACCAGAAATCTTATTTTTATACCATCACTGAAAGGGAAGTAAATCTAGAAAACACCAAGGGGAGCCAGGCACTATTTCGCTTATATGTGAGAGGAAAGGGAAAAAGGAAAGACATTCGGAAGTTGTAATAGGTGTAGGGGTGACTTAGAAAGGAAAACACACACACACACACACACACACACACACACACGCACACCCCTATAGATAGGTAGTTATCAGCTTGTATTGGTGACCTTGGGAGAACTAAAGCAGTTTCCAATGTAGGGGATGGGACACAGAAATCTGGTGATGGGAATCATGTGGAATGATATTCCTATTATATTAAAATTTTATAAATAAATATTAAATCACTAATAAAACAAATTAAAAATAAATAGATAAAATTCAAAATGTTAAAAAATGAATCTTGGATATATGTAATTTATGAACTAGCCTAGGAAGGAAAAAGTGATCTAATATACAAAAATTTTGCATGCTTACTTTACAAAGACAGACACAGTTTGAGAAGTCCCTATAGATTGAATAACACAAATGTTCACAACTTGTAGATTTGTGGGCTAGGAAGGTAGCATAGAAGTCTACTCAACATAATTAATATGAGAGGGGGAAATTAATTATATGTCTCAAAGTTTTTAAAACACAGACTGTCTTTTTAATATATAGGCTGTGTATTTGATATCCAGACTCTCTCAAAAGCCTAGACCAAGTAGATCAGAAGCAAACAGTGGCACAGCTATTTAAGATACTGGGTACTATATAGCAAACCCTAACAAAAGGACTTTTCAAAGTTAACCCAATTACCAAATAATGTGATGATAACATTAACTATCCATTGTCTTTTGGAACCCTAAGACAGCAGGAACCTCACATCTCCACTATAGAGCCTATATTTCCCCCAGTCCTGGAACCTTAGGATAGGGCCCACTTTCCCACATGCCTCTCCCAATCCATATCAAATAATATTGCATCAGCCGATCGCAACCTAATCAATGCAACGATTGCCACCTCAACATGCTTCAGCTCAGACTGTGTCCAGAGACTTCAGGCGTGGAATGACAACCCTTCAGCTTCATTACTCGGGTGAGACCTTTCCTTACATAGTATACTCTAATTCCATCCCAGGTGGATCACTTTCTAACAAAGTCCCAAAACCTAGATATAGACCAGGTTCTGTGAGAGAGAGAGCATATGTTCACACGTATCCATAGACTAGTGCAAAATATATACCTGAAAGCAGAAGTACACTAGAGTTTGCAGTGAGTACCCCCCTAACACTTCCTCTCCACTATTCCAACCTTTGGGTCCATTATTGCTCAACAATTTGTTTGGCTTTGTATGTTAACTCTCTTTTCAGCCACCAGGTTCCACATGCCATCAGGATGCCAGCCAGGCTTCCCTGGACTGAAGACCCCACCAATGTGTCCTGGAGCTCAGCTTCCCCAGAGACCCATCCTACTAGGGAAAGAGAGAGGCAGACTGGGAGTATGGGCCAACCGGTCAATGTCCATGTTCAGCGGGGAAGCAATTACAGAAGCCAGACCTTCCACCTTCTGCAACCCACAATGACCCTGGGTCCATGCTCCCAGAGGGATAGAGAATGAGAAAGCTATCAGGGGAGGGGATGGGATATGGAGATTGGGTGGTGGGAATTGTGTGGAGTTGTACCCCTCCTACCCTATGGTTTTGTTAATTTTTCCTTTCTTAAATAAAAAATAAATTTTAAAAAAGCAAACAAACAAACAAAAAAAGAGAAGTCTACTCAACACACATCTTGAACCAGGAGCCAGATTCAGTCTCTGGCACCACCATAACATGGAACTGAGCAGTGATCTGGTCAAAGGAATTAAAGGGGGGAAGAAATCCCATCTTCTGCATCCCATGAAGAATTTGGGTCCATACTCTCCTCCCAGAGCAATAAAGAATAGGGAAGCTTCCAATGGATGGGATGAGACACGGAATTCTGGTGGTGGGAACTGTGTGGAATTGTACCCCTGTTATCTTACAATCTTGTTAATCATTCTTAAATTACTAGTAAAAAAATTTAGAGAACAAATGATTTGTTCATAGGTAATGTCTATATGACTCAAGTCACAGTTTGAGTTAAATTATTTAAACCATGATAGTCTTAAAATTACATTCAGCATAGATATTGTATCTATGCATATATGTGTGTATGAATACTGCATATTTATGCTGTTATACCTCATATATATATATATATGTACATGCATGTACATGCTAGTGTACAGTCTCAGCACCTTTTCTGGAATCTTTAAGATAATCTTCCCTATGCTAAGAATGCCAGCAACACTGAGTTCCATACAACAAGCAGTGCTCTTGTGCAAGGCACACATGTGCATCAACAAGAATACTAACACCTCAAAAGCAAGTCCTGTCAACTCCACTTGACAAAAGATGGACCTCAGGCTCAAAGGAGTCAGGGGACTTGCCTGAGGTCTCACAGCTAGTAACTGGCAGATCTGACATCTGAAACTGGGCAGCTGCCTTCCTCTTGAAATATTTAGTGAGCTCCTAAGCAACTATAATAGTAAAAAACACTGTGGGAGGTCACATCGTGCACAAAGTTAGTATAGCCTTTTGTTTATTTCTTCTGATTTTTTAAACTTTATTTATTGGATAGAGAAAGCCAGAAATTGAGAGAGGAGGGGAGAGATATAGAGAGGGAGATAGGGAGAGAGGGAGAGAGGGAGAGGGAGAGGGAGAGAGAGAGAGACTGAGACTTGCAGCCCTGCTTCACCATGAATGAAGCCTTTCCCCTGCAGATGGGGATCAGGGGCTCAAACCAGACTCTTGCACATTGTAGAATTTGCTTAACCAGGTATGCCACAGCCTGGCCCCTTTCTTTCTGTTTCTGCAGAAGAATGGCATAACTTACCTTATTTTTCAACCACTAAGTGTTTCTTTAATTTTGAGGATCTCCAGATGATGAATACAATCAAATGAAGAAATTTCTGTTTTCTTCTTGTTTTTAAAAATGTTCCATTTATTTATTTTAAGGTACATATTGATATAAATTATCTTTATTTATTTATTGGATAGAGACAGCCAAAAATTAAGAAATTAAGAGGAAATGAGAGGTAGGGTGGGAAAGAGACAGAGAAACACCTGCAGCCCTGCCTCATCACTCGTAAAGCTTTCCCCTGGCAGGTAGGGACCAGGGGCTTAAACCTGGATCCTTGTGCACTGTAATGTGTACACTCAACTAGGTGTGCTACCGCCATACAGAGTGTGGTGGTGGGGGGTGGTGATTGGAAAGCTTCTCTCTCCCTGTCTATTTTTCTGTTTCATCCTCTGTCAAAAAATTTAAAATATATAGTTGCTTATGATAAGGAGGGGCAGAGAGAGCCAGAGTCTATGTGGTATTGTGGATCAGCCTCAGGACTGCCAGCTTCCAAGACCACATTTGGTCCCCTCCCCACCTCTGCGTGACTATGTAGCCAACTAGCAGAGCAGTTGCTGGCTGGCCAGAACACCTGCTGGGTGGCTTCTAGAAATGCTGAGGTGTCTGATATGAAGCAGGCAGGACAGACCTGACTGCCAGCTAGCCCTTGGGAAACATAGGGTTCCACTAGCCCTTTTCTGGGAGAGCCTTGGCTGTGCTGCTCTTATTGGTGGTGCTCTGCTAGAAGCTTTCTCGGTATTTTCAAGAAGGCACAGGTGAAGGCCTGTCCTCCCACTATGCTTTGCTACCGCAGCCAGCCTGCCCCGATACCGGGGCTGCTTCCACACGCCAGGGCACGTGGAGGAGCTGCACGTGGAGGAGCTGGTGGCAGCTGTGGGTTGGTGTATGACACATTGAGCAGTCATATTTCTCTTCTCTGTGGCCCTCCAAAGCCCTTTCCAACATAACTTCTCCCCATCTGTTCCCATTTGCACTGCATAATAGAGGGACAGGTTTTGGAACTAGGGATTCAAAAAGAAAAAAAAAACACTAAGAAAAAATAAAAATGAGATGGAACTGGAATTTGAGTAGAAAGTAACTCCCTGGTTTTCCCCGACCTGATCTGAGACTGGGATCATTACCAAAGTATTAAATCAATCAAGTTTTTACTGGAGTCTACCTGACTCTCATTATGTAGTAGTGGGGAAATGTGAAAGCATTTCAGAAGCTCTTTAAACTGTCTGCACAGCAGTAAGAGCGTCCTCAGGGCTGAGTCACCAGCAGACCTGCACTGCCTGGACTGACCTGGAGGTTCATCCCTGGAGCAGTCCAGGGATGGTGGGCTCACTACCTGCTCAGCTCCCTTCCCTGTGCAGACCCTAAATGCTTTATTTCAGAGTCTACCTCTGTACCTGCAATGAATGATTTTGGAAAGGATACTAATGTTTTTATTTGTTGTTTTTTTAATGAATTAATATACTTTAATGGCAGAGAGAGAGAGAGACCAGAGCTCTCTTGTTCACGGTGGTGGTTCTGAGAATTGAACTTGGGACCTCAGATCCTCAAGCCTGAAAGTCTCTTTGCATAATCATGATGCAGTGTCCCCAGCCCTGATATAAATATCTTTACATTTTAAAAGTAAGTACATTTATACCAGTGAAACATCAACAGCTCATTTGGACAGCATACTGCTTTGCCATTTCAGTCTAGAGTGGAACCCTGTGTCCACTTCACTGGAGGCAGACCGAGTGCTGTGGTCTCTCTCTGTTTCTAGGCTTGGTGCCTGCCCCATGAATCCACTGCTCCTGGAGGCCATTTTTTCCCCTTTTGTTGCCCTGTTTTTGTTTGTTTGTTTTGTTTATTATAGTTGTTGTGGTTACTATCATTGTTATTGATGTTCTTGTTGTTGGATAGGACAGAGAGAAATGGAGAGAGGAGGGGAGGATAGAGAGGGGAAGAGAAAGATAGATACCTGCAGACCTGCTTCACCATCTGTGAAGTGATTCTTCTTCAGGTGGGGAGCCGGGTTGAACCGGGATCCTTATGCCTGTCCTTGAACTTTGCGCCACGTGCACTTAACCCACTGCGCTACCGCCCGACCCGGAGGTACATTTCTTCTAATCTGTACATATTAGGGAGGGAAAACTTCAAAAGGCACGGTGTTCCTATTTCACAGGTATTTATTTACAATGATGCTTAATTAGATGCTTAATTTTAAGAAGAACAATATTCCGTAAATAATAGTAAAAGTAAATATGCAAAACGAAACCAGAAATACAAGAATGATTATTTTAAAAATAGAGCAGGACGGTAGTTCTTGTACCCTCCCTTTTCCCTCCCCCATCTCTTCCTCTCTCCCCCATCCTTTCTCGCTTTTTCCCTCCTCTCTCCATCTCTTCCCCCTCCCTCTCTCCATCTCTTCCCCCACCCTCTCTCTCTCTTCCAACTTTATTGATAGACTTCTGATTTTTCAGTTTTGGGTGACTCAGCCCTTGGGTGAAGGTGCACCATCATAATCACTTCAGGGGCTGAAGATTCCATTTGGATCACAGTCCTCCTTGAGCATCTGATGAATATGGTGAGTTTTGCAAATATATATATTCACATCAGCAAACAAATTCTGCATATTAAGTCAAAGTTGTATCTTCTTACTTGTCAACACAATTCTCTGTTTTTCTCCCTTTTCTTAAATTTATTTATTTATTTATTTGATAGGACAGATAGAATTTTAGAGGGAAAAGGGAAAGACATAAAGAGACACCTGCAGCCCTGCTTCACCAGTCCTGAAGCTTTCTCCCTGCAGGTGAAGACCAGAGGGCTTGAACACCAGTCCTTGTGCACTGTAATGTGTGCACTCAAGCAGGTGTGCCACTGCCTGGCCTTCCCACTTTTGGTTCAGCAGTTAGTACCAAAGTGTGGCCTTCAAGCCACATTCCTGCAAGGAGCATTGTCTTTCTTCACTGTCTGCCCAAGGTGCAGCCTCTTGCCTGCTGTCTGTAGCTCTGCAGGACTTAGAGAGTATGCCCACCCACTTCCCTCCTGCCACCTCTGGCTCTGAAATCTGAAATAGCACAGTAATGTCTCTTGTTGCTGCTATTATATATTTTTTTCCATTGAGGAAGCTAATGCTTTACAGTGCAGTCATTGACAAATGCAGACAGTTTCATTCTGTACAAAACCCCCAAAGCTTTCTCCCTCTCCCTACCCAGAGTCCTTTGCTTTGATGCAATAACCTATGTCCAGTCCATGTTTCACCCTGTGCCCACCCTCCCTCCCTAGAGTCCTTTGCTTTGATGCAATACCCCATGTCAAGTCCATGTTTCACTGTGTGTTCTTCCTCCCTGTGGAGTTCTAGTTCAATATTATAGAAGTAGAAAGTTTAGAAGGACTCCACAGAGCCAAGGCAGCCTTGCTCTAGATAGTCCTTCTCTCCTCTATATTTTGAAACATACCCTGTTCCAAGTAGTGAAATGCCGCACTTCAGTCCTTGCCTCCTCACCATTTTCACAGTTACTCAACCAGCTCCAAGTAACTGTGTCCAATTATACCAAGTCATTATAGGTGCACAACTTTCTCTTTTTTCATTCAGATGTAAAATGTGATCTAATTTTTTGAAATTTTCCTTGCTTTTTAAAAATTTCTTTATTGGGGAATTAATGTTTTATATTTCTTTATTTGGGGAATTAGTGTTTTATAATTTATATTTATATTAAATACAATAGTTTGCACATGCATAAAATTTCCCTGTTTTTCATATAACAATACAACCTCCACTAGGTCCTCAGTCATCCTTTCTGGATCTGTATTCTCCCTGCAGCCCACTCCAGAGTCTTTTACTTTGGTGCAACATGCCAATTCCAGTGCAGGTTGTACTTGTGTTTTCTCTTCTGATCTTGTTTTTCAACTTCTGCCTGAGAGTGAGATCATCCCATATAAATCCTTCTGTTTCTGACTTATTTCACATGAATTTTTCAAGGTCCATCCAACATTGGCTGAAAAAATGGTGAAATCACCATTTTTAATAGCTGAGTAGTATTCCATTGTGTATATATACCACAACTTGCTCAGCCACTCATCTGTTTTGCATGCTTCCAGGTTTTGGCTACTACAAATTGTGCTTCTAAAAAAATAGATGTACACAGATCTTTATGGATGGGTGTGTTGGGTTCCTTAGGATATATCCCCAGGAGAGGAATTGCAGGGTCATAGGGTAGGTCCATTTCTAGCCTTCTGAGAGTTCTCCAGACTGCTCTCCACAGAGGTTGGACCAATTTACATTCCCACCAGCAGTGCAAGAGGGTTCCTTTGACCCTACAACCTCTCCAACATTTGCTGCTGTTACCTTTTCTGATGTATGACATTCTCACAGGAGTGAAGTGGTATATCATTGTTGCCTTTATTTGCATTTCTCTGACTTTATTTGCATTTCTCTGACTTGGAACATTTTTTCATGTTTTTCTCAGCCTTTTCGATCTCTTCTGTGGTGAATATTCTGTCCATATCCTCTCCTCATTTTTGGATGGGGTCATTTGTTTTCTTATTGTTGAGATTGGCAAGCTCTTTATATATTTTTGTTATTAGCTTGTCTGATATATGGCATGTAAAGATCTTCTCCCATTCTGTGAGGGGTCTCTCACTTTGGGTATTGGTTTCTTTTGCTATGCAGAAGCTTTTAATTTGATGTAGTCCCATAGGTTTATACTTGCCTTACTCTTCTTTGTAATTGGATTCGTTTCACTGAAGAAGTCTTTAGATTATGTGGAAAAAAGTTCTGCCAATATTTTCCTCTAAGTATCTGGTCTAACATTCAAGTCCTTGATCCACTTGGAATTTAATTTTGTGTTTAGTGAAATATAGTAGTTCAGTTTCATTCTCCTGCATGTTTCAACCCATTTTTCCAGCACCATTTGTTGAAGAGACTCTGCTTTTCCCATTTAATAGTCTATGCACCTTTATCAAAGATTAGATGTCCATAGGTGTGTGGCTTACTTCCGTGCTATCAATTCTATTCCACTGGTCAGTGTGTCTATTCTGTTAGAGTACCAAGAAGTTTTGATGACAATGGCTCTATTATACAATTTGAGATCTGGGAGTGTTATGCCTCCAGTTCTGTTCTTTCTTCTCAAGATTGTTTTGGAAATTCTAGGTCATTTCTGGTTCCAGATAAACATTTGTAGCATTTGTTCTATTCTCCTAAAAAATGTTGTTGGGATCTTCATGGGGATAGCATTAAATTTGTAGATGGCTCTGGGTAGTATATTCATTTTGATGATGTTAATTCTTCCAACCCATCCACTTCTTTGTGTCTTTTTCTCTGAGTAGTGACTCAAATTTTCAGTATAAAAACCTTTCACTACTTTGGTCAAGTTTATTCCTAGATATTTTATTGTTTTTGTTGCTATAGTAAAAGGAATTGATTTCTGGATTTCAACTTCTTCTAACTTAGCGTTTACATAGAGGAATGCCACTGACTTTTGAATGTTAATTTTGTAGCCTGACACCTTACTGTATTGCCTGATGATTTCCAAAATCTTCTTGCTGGGTTCCTTAGGTTTTTCTATGTATACTATCATGTCATCTGCAAATAGGGAGAATTTGACTTCTTCTCTTCCAATCTGTTTCCCTTTAATTCCTTGCTCTTGTCTGGTTGCTATGGCAAGAGCTTCCAACACTATGTTGAATAATAATGGTGATAGTGGACAGCCCTGTCTGGTACCTGATCTGAAGGGAAATGCTTCCAGTTTTTCATCATTGAGTATGATGTTGGCTCTAGGTTTGATATATATGTATATATTCCATTATCTTCAGGAATTTTCCATCTATTCCCACTTTTTATAGTGTTTTGATCATAAAGGGATGTTGTACTATGCATCTATGGATACTGCCATGTGGTTTTTGGTCTTGCTTTTACTGATGTGGTGGATCACGTTGATGGATTTACGTATATTAAACCAATTTTTCATGCCTGGGATAAATTCCACTTAGTCATAACAAACAGTCTTTTAATATACTTCTGTATCCAGTTGGCTAGAATTTTGTTCATTATTTTAGCATCCATGTTCGTGAGAGATATTGGTCTGTAGTTTTCTTTTTTGGTTGTGTCCCTGTCTGCTTTTGGTATCAGAATAATGTTGGATTCACAGAAGCTGGAAGGGAGTATGCCAGTGTCTTCAATTTTCTGCAAGACTTTTAAAAGTAGAGGTATTAGTTCTTCTTAGAAGGTTTTGTCGCATTCATTTGTAAAACCCTCTGGTCCAGGACTTTTATTCTTAGAAATGTTTTTGATAACTGTTTCAATCTCATTAGCTGTGATGGGCCTAGTTCTAGTGATATTATCTAGCTCCTCTTTACTTAATTTTGGAAGTTTGTAGTTATCTAGGAAATCATCCATTTCTTCCAGGTTCTCTAGCGTGGTGGTATATAGTTGTTCATAGAAGACTCACATGATATGTTGAATTTCTGCAGTGTCTGTTGTGATATCTCCTCTTTCATTTATGATCTGATTTATTTGGGCCTTCTTGCTTTTTGGTTTTGTGAGTCTGGCTAAAGTTTTGTTGATTTTGTTCACTCTTTCGAAGAACCAACATTTACTTTTCTTGATCTTTTGTGTGGTTTTCTAATTTCAATGTTATTTTTTTCTGCCCTAACTTTAGTGATTTCTGTCCTTCTGGTTGATTTAGGGTTCCTTTGTTCTTCTTCTTCTTCTTCTAGGTCATTTAGATGTGCAATCAGGCTGTTTATTTGTGCTTTTTCTTGTTTCCTAATGTGTACTTGTATGGCTATGAACTTTCCTCTCAGTACTGCCTTAGCTGTGTCCCAAATATTTTGATAGCTTGTGTTTTCATTTTCATTGAACTTTGAAAAAAAATTGATTTCTTCCATTATTTCCTCTTTCACCCAGTAGTTGCTAAGTCATGTACTATTAAGCTTCCACAATTTGGGACTACTACTAATCTTTTGTTGATTGTTAAGTGTTACTTTAATTCCACAGTGGTGTGAGAAGACGCTTTGGATGATTTCAATGCTCTTGAATTTGCTGATGCTGTCTTTGTGGCCTAACATATGGTCTATCCTTCAGAATGACCCATGTGGACTTGAGTAAAATGTGTATTCTAGTTTATTGGGATGAATGACTCTGAAAATGTCCAATAGTTCTCTTGTATCTATCTCCTTATTTAACTCCTTCATGTCTTTATTGATTTTTTTTTTGCCTGGATGATCTGTTAAGTTGAGAGAGTGTGGTGTTGATGTCCCCTAATATGACTGTGTTGCTGTTAATATATTTCTGTATCTCTTTCAGTAGATGTTTGATGAATTTAGATGGCTTCTCATTGGGTGAATAGATGTTAATAATTGTTAAGTCCTCTTGATTGACTGATCCTCTGAGCATTAAGTAGTGTCCATCCCTATCTTTTTAAATTTTCTTTATTTTAAAGTCTATTGTGTCATATATAAGAATAGCTGTTCCTGCCCTTTTTTGTAGGCCATTGGCTTGTATGATAGTTTTCTATCCTTTCACTTTGAGTGCATGTTTGTCTTGATGAGTTAGTTGAGTTTCCTGTAGACAGCATATTGTTGGGTTGTATTTTCTGATTCATCTTCCTACTCTGTGTCTTTTAATAGGTGTATTCAGGCCATTGACACTTATTGATATCAAAGATTAAACCTATTTTAATGCCATTCTCATAGATTTTTACAGTGATCTGATATATGTCATATTTATGGTGGTCTGACTGTTTATAGAAGTTCTTTCAGAACTTCCTTCAGGGCAGGCTTGGTGATAGTGGATTCTTTCAACTGTTGCTTGTCTGAGAAGGTGTTTATGCCTCCATCTAGTCTGACAGGCTAGCAGGATATAGTAGTCTTGGTAAAAGCCTTTCTTATTGAGCACTAGATAGATATCTGCTTGGATAGCCTGAGGGTACTTCTTCCCAAGCTAGTGCTCTCTGGGTTGGAGAGAACTCAACTGGGGCCAATCTAGGCTGCTGTGTGGGAGAGGGATCAGGAACTCGTGCCGCACTAACTTCGCAGGAGATACACTCTGGAACTCTCGGAGCCTGAAAGCAATTTCCAAGTGTCTTTAATCAGAAGAGCAGCTATTTTTATACTCTCCAATTAGGGTGGAAACAGGATGTGACATAGAGAGGGTGGAGCGAAAAGTGACTGGTGGAAGATCAGGGTGTGACAAGGAGAGGATCAGGGTGTGACAAGGAGAGGGGGTGGAGCAGGTGAGAATTCTACCACTAAACCACCAATGCCCTGGAGGGAGTGTGGTGCTTTATGTAAATGTAAAGGTGATTTATGTAAATAGACCAAAGCTTTGAATGGGATCAATCAATCCCTATATAGGCATATGGTTAAGCAGAAGCCAGGGGGAGCTGGCATACTATCCAATATCTCCCCCTTTCTTTTTAACTATTTGCCATAGTATCAGGAGTGCGGGGCACTTTGTGAGGCAGGGAGACTGATAAGAGGCACACTTTTTGGGGTTCTACTGTCCCTCCTTGCTCAACATCTCAGTAGAGAGAGAGACTAACAGGATTGACATACCCCTCAGGCTCAAGCCCTTCCAAGTTCAACCATATCCTCACAATTCCCCAACATATTCCTCTTACTTAATGGCCATATATAACTGGGTCAATGTCTGTAAAAGGCTTCATCTCTGTCAGGGGAATAGCAGTGTAGGGGTGAACAGAAACCTGTTGAGAAGAAAGCAGAATGATAGCGTGTAAGTGTCTTCAAAAAGAACTAGCACAAGACAGGGAGGGATAAGTAAGAGTAGCAAGAGACAGAGTGAGCCTGATGGGTGGATGAGTGGGGGCCTGATAAGCCGAGGGGCTAGAGGGGTGATCTGGCATTGCAAAATCCCGAGTCAGCTGGCAGAAAGTTCTATGAACTGCTAGAGTCATTCTTCAAGAAGTCCAGCAGTATAAAGGGAGTGCCCAGCAAGTTCTATAGAAGCATCAGTCCAATGTCAACGGCCAGGAAATAAATGCCACACGTCTATCTTGATGGAGGAGGATGGCCACTGGAACTTTTCTTCTCTGTAGAGAGTGACCTGGAACCGCCAAAACATGATGGGCGAAACAGAAGCAGGAAGAGTAGACACCGATGGTTGAGAGAAAGGCAGTAGGAAAGTCTTGTCCTTTTGAGTCTGTGAATCAGGCTCTCCAGATTGTGTCAGGTCACATCATGGGTTTTGGGGGATGGCTGTAATTGTGGGTGATGTCAGAGGTCAGGGGTCCAAGATGGATTTCTGGGGATTCTATATGAGCAGATGCTTCTTTATGGGAAGGCTTGTCATAGCTGTAGTCAATTACTTATAAAATACTTTGTAACAAATTGGAAGTTTACTACAATTGATAATTCAATGATTATAATTGGTTTAGGTATCTTTATAATTTCGTGTAAAGGTCATCTTATGTGATCTCATGTAGCAGTCTCTATAGCAAAATTTTCATACTGAATTTAAGTCACATATATTGATTCTTAACTATTTTTACATTGGGTTTTTAAGCAAACTCAAGTTACTAGAGTTAACACATTTTAGTGACAATTTTTTTGGTACATTTAAAATATCAGATTGATGCCAAATTTGTTGTGGATTAATTTCCACAAGATAGCTTACAGGACATTTTTGGGGGCCCACCAAAAATGTCCTGTATAGAGGATTTGTATTTTAACTTAGGAGATGATGGATTGTCACATTGAATATTTAGAGTTTTACCTTAAACACTCAGTTACATTAATGAATTGATTTTACCTTTTCTCTTAAGAATGTAGCTTCAAAGTTACAATTTAACCGTTAAGTTAATGTTTACCAAACTTGAAACATGCATATTATATAGTTTATAACACACAGGAAGAGAAAAACTTGTAAATAAGACATATAATTTTAAATGCAAATTTAGATCTACTGTCATAGTTGAACCATCTTTACTCACACAGTTTAAGACTAAACATTTCATATTTATATCAAGATTTTAAAAAGAAATCAAAAAGGGAAATGAACAATTTTTGGACTGTTTCTGGATGTCTCCAGAAACCATGGCTGTGTCCGGCCATTTTATATAAAGTCAGTTAACTTTCAGAGTACTCTGAGCACAATGGGTCGTACAAAAATTTTGGTCACTCAACTCACTCAAATTTTTTTTTTACTCACTCACTCACAAAACACAACTGGCCAGTCATAGTATAAGACATTCGGGGGGGGAAGAGTTCTGTGAATCATATATATATATATTTATTTATTTATTTATTTATTCTGCCATGCTGTATTATGGATCCTGGGGTGCATCCTGCAGCCAGTCCTCTTGCAGCCAGTCTTCTTGTAGTGTTTCTTGTTCTTCAGGGATATCAGCGCCATCATGTGGGTATTACCGGACATGGCGGGCAGAAACCCAAACAGGCTTGGAGTAATTTTGTGGAAAAATGCATGCGAAACCCCTCCCCATAGTTAACAGGGGGTCAAGTCCTTTCCAGATTTTATCAAGTGGTCTTTCCATTTGACTTTAATAGCTGGGAGGGTGGGTGCTGTTTGCCAATGAAGAATAATAGGAGGTTGGTCTGAGTTTTTGTAAATATTAAAGAGATTTAATGTAGTTAAGGCTTTTGTCAGCTGGATATTGGGGGGGTAATTTCCCCTTTTTCTTTATTTAATTGAGCCTTAAGAGTTTGATGGGCCCTCTCAACAATGCCTTGTCCCTGTGGATTATACGGAATGCCTGTAGTATGAGTAATGTTCCAGAGGGAACAAAAATCTTTAAATTGTTTGCCGGTAAAATCAGGTCCATTATCCGTTTTAAGTTGAAGAGGTAAGCCCATTACAACAAAACAGGAAAGCATATGGCTTATAAGCTTTTTTGAGTTTTCTCCAGTCTGAGCTGTAGCCCACATAAACTTAGAGAAGGTATCAATTGAGACGAACACATATTTTTGTTTGCCAAAGTTAGGTATGTGGGTAACATCAATTTTCCAAAGAGCGTTGGCTTTTAAACCTTGAGGATTAACCCCCAGAGTCTGAATAGCAGGTGTTTTGATTAGACCTGCACAGAAGGAACATGTAGCAAGAATACGTTTTAACTGTGGCAGAGGAATATCAGGAAATCGAGCTCGAAGACCTTTAAGATTAACATGGGTTAGGGAATGAAAGTCAGCAGGATTAGAGACAGAGGCTAGGAGAATTCCTGTGGAGGCAAGGTGGTCGGCTGCAGCATTCCCTTCGGACAGAGGACCAGGAAGAGGGCTGTGGGAACGTAGGTGCTGAACATACAGTGGATGGGTTCGAGAACAGAGCATAGAGGCAATTTGAATTAAAAGAGGAGAAAGTGGGTTGTCATCAATTCTTACATAAGATCGAGCAAGCCATGGAAGTAAGTTAACAGTATACACACTGTCAGAAAAAAAGGTTGAAGGATTCTGGTACAGCTTTTAATGCAAGGAAAACAGCATAAAGTTCTTTGTACTGAGGGGAATTATCAGGAAGTTCAGTAAAGAGAGGTTTGGGGTATTGCTGGTCTGGATAATATATAAGGGCAGCAGCTCCCTTTTTTCCACCATCAGTGAACACTGTAGGAGCAGAGGGGATGGGATCTCGAGAGAAAAGTTTAGGTACTAGTAGAGGCAACAGAGGTAAAGAAGCTATCAAATTATTAGAGGGAAAATGATTATCTAATTGTCCTGGAAAACCCATTAAACTTATGGCAAAACGAGAATGGTGGCGTATGAGCCATTCTGTATCAGTGAGAGAAAAAGGAAGAATGATTGAATCTGGTTACCTTCCTAATACCTGAACCGATCTGTTTCTTCCTTGGCGAACCATAAATGCTAAGGCATCAATCTCAGTAAGGAGTCTTGGAGCTCCGCCTACCGGCGTATGAAGCCATTCAAGAATGCCATGTTTCTGCCACAATGCCCCCACTACCGTGGGGGTGGAGTTAAAGATTAGAAGATTTACTGGAGGGGAGGGGGAGAACCGAACGAGGTGCATGTCCTGGAGAGCCTGGTTGACTTTTTCCAGAGCCAAGGAGGCTTCAGGGGATAACATACACTTTGAGGAGGGCTGTTTGTTTCCTTTTAACAGATCGAACAGTGGTTGCAGGCAGCTCATAGGCAGATAAAGATACTGCCTAAGCCAATTCAAATTTCCAAGAAAACTTTGTAAAGAAGCAAGAGTGAGATTAGAAGGAAAAGTAACACAAGGTTTTAAAGGACGAATCTGCATTAGGGAAATCTCTGAGCCTAAGAAAGATATTGGAGGGATTAGCTGTATCTTCTCAGGAGCTACACTAAGTCCACTTCTCTTTAAGGCAGGGATTAGAAAATCACGTAGGGCGGAGAGATCTGTATCTAATTCTCCCCATATTAACACATCATCCATATAATGAAAAACCTTAAGGCCCTTATGAATATATGGGAAAAGGGCAGATTTAACAACCTCTTGACAAATAGTAGGACTATTAGCCATGCCCTGGGGCAGTACCACCCATTCAAATCTATCGGCAGGGCTGGCATTATTAATAGAAGGAACAGAGAAAGCAAAACGTTTACAATCTTGTGGGTGTAAGGGAATAGAGAAAAAACAATCCTGTATATCAATAGCTATTATTGGAATTCCTGTGGGAATTGCTGAAGCAACAGGCAAACCCCTTTGGGGGGAGCCCCAAACCTGCATGGTTTTATTAACTGCATGAAGATCTTGGAGGAGGCGCCATTTTCCTGAGCGCTTTTTAATCACAAAGACTGGAGTATTCCATGGGCTCTGAGAATGACGAATGTGTCCCAAAGATAACTGCTCTTGGACGAGTTCTTTTAAAATTTCTAGCTTCTCCCTAGGCAAAGGCCACTGTTCCACCCAGACAGGCTCATTAGAAAGCCAATCTAAGCGGGGAGTTCTGTTACGAACAGTGGCAGTTAGTATTGGGGGTGCTGGTTGGGTCTAGCACTCTCACAGGAGTGAGTGTGGTGTCCTGCAGAGGTGTCTGAGGATATCACTACATCTAAAGATTCCAGCAAGTCTCTTCCCAATAAATTGGTGCTTATATCAGCTATTAAAGGCTGAAAGCGTCCGGTAGTCCCTTCTGGATCTTCCCACACAAGGGAATCTCGTGTGCGGAATGCCTGAGTCAATCCTCCAACACCATGTAAGCGTGGTCCTGGGAGGAGTTCCCAACTCTGGGGAACCTCTGCTTGTCTTAATATTGTCTTATCTGCTCCCGTGTCAATGAAACACTTAAAAGGAATATTACCAATCTTTACTGTCATAGTTGGGTGACCCCTTTCTAAAACAGGGGTGGTCCATAAAATCTCAGGCTCCAAATTCGAGCTTTTCTCTTGCTCCAGCCGGTTATTTTATATGCTGGAAGTTCCCACATACCGCGGGTTCCTCCTTCTGCTCACCCTCTGTTATTGTTACTTGGCGTGGTGGGTGTAGCGATGGATTGGGTCTCAAGCTGGGCTTCTGTTTGTGGAAGAAGGGCACAGCACCAAGCGGGCAACCTGCTTCCTTCCCTCTTGGGGGCGGGGCTAAGGGAAGCCCCATACCTAGTTTAAATCCCTGTTTACATTTGGCAGAGGCGTGCCGTTCCTATGGAACCTTGACCAACAATCTCTCCTCCAGTGAAATCCTTTCTGGCATCTGGGACAAGGCATTCGTGGTCTCTGATTCCCTGTCTGGAGGCGGGGTTGCCCTGACTGGAGGTGGGGTTGCCCTGACTGGAGGCGGGATCACGGTCTATTTTCTGGACATTGGTTACACCAATGCCCTTGGTGACCGCACTGAAAGCAAGCCCCTTTTTGCTTATGTAAGGTAGCTGCATAGGCTTGTAACATAGGTCCTTGAAAAGAGCTTGATCTGATATCCTGTGTAGCTAGAATCCAAGTATCTGGGTGTTCGTTTTTAAGAGTGATACAGGCCTGTCGAAAATGCGGAAGCATTCCATCCCAGACTATGGATCGCAGGAGGAGAAAACGAGCGTCAGGATTATAAATCTTCCTTTCCAAACTCGACTGGACCCTGGCAATGAATTTAGCGAGGGATTCATCAGGTTCTTGTTGCAGGGAGAGAATGGGGGCTGAGGCTGCTCCCATGGGTGGTGTTAATTGCTCCCATGCTTTTAATGCACACAGGCTTACTTGATCAAAATACCCCGGTGGAAACTTGGCTTCTGCCTGTTGAATCCCTGTTTCTAATTGGCCTGTTCCAAACAATGCATCAAAATTACCCTCTGGCTGATTTTGAATATTTTTCCGCGATTGTTGTAAACATTCGTCGCGAAAGAATGCCTCCCATTGCAGGAAGAGGGGGCCTGGGAGCGTAGCACGAGTCACATCCCTCCAATCATGGGGGGTATTAAGGTTCTGAAGCAGGCCTTGTAAAATGGACCTGGTCCATGGGGCATGAATACCGTCATCCTTGATAGCCTGGCGTAGTTCCTTCAGGTCTGTGGCGGAATATGGATACCAGGCCTGAGGTTTTTGTCTATTGGGGGCAACATTGACTGGAAATGTGTGGACTTGCTCTGATAAGTGTGTAGCGGTAGGAGGAGTCACCGAAGTGGAAGCTTCTGGACAAGTGGCCGAAGAAGTGGTTTTGGAGGCTACAGGAGAATTCGGACATGTGTCTGTCAAAACAGGGGTGGGCGAAGAAGCAGCCGTGGAGGCAGCAGGAGGTTCCGGACACGTGTCTGCCAAAATGGGGGTGGCCGAAGAAGTGGCTGTGGAATCCAAAGGGGAATTTGGACACGTGTCTGCCAAAATAGGGGCCTCAGGGCAAGATGCCAAAATAGGGGCCTCAGGGCAAGATGCAGAGGAATTAGGGTGGGTCAAGATCACGACAGGCCTTTGCTTCTTCTTGTTTTTAAGGTGCTGGTTAAGTTCTATGATCACTTCCTTTATCTCCTGGACCTCAGCCTCTAGGTCCTTAAGCCTTTTGAGAGGTTGCCCTATATATCCCTTAAAAGCTGCTATGATGATCAACCGGATATAAGGTGAAGCCCCGAGAAAAATGTCCCAGATATATAAAAATTGTATACTGGAAAAAGAATGCAGAATTTGGAAAAGATTTTCCATGGTGGAGAGATCTCAGGAAAACAATAAGAAAGAAAAAAATCACAGTGCCTTAACACAATATTGCAGATACCCAAAAGGTGTGTACTTATCTAAGATGTCTTCTTGTAAATCTGCTGCTTACGTGTCCCTGTTCAGGCGCCAGATGCCGGGATAGCCTGAGGGTACTTCTTCCCGAGCTAGTGCTCTCTGGGTTGGAGAGAACTCAACTGGAGCCGATCTAGGCTGCTGCGTGGGAGAGGGATCAGGAACTCGTGCCGCACCAACTTTGCAGGAGATACACTCTGGAACTCTTGGAGCCGGAAAGCAATTTCCAAGTGTCTTTAATCAGAAGAGCAGCTGTTTTTATACTCTCCAAGTAGGGTGGAAACAGGATGTGATATAGAGAGGGTGGAGAGAAAAGTGACTGGTGAAAATCAGAGTGTGACAAGGAGGGGGCGAACAGGCGAGAATCCTATCACTGAACCACCAATGCCCTGGAGGGAGTGCTTTATGTAAATGTAAAAGTGATTTATGTAAATAGACCAAAGCTTTGAATGGGTTCAGTAAATCCCTATATAGGCATATGGTTAAGCAGAAGCCAGGGGGAGGTGGCATACTACCCAACACATGATTGCTCAACAATTTGTTTGGCTTCATATGTTAACTCTCTTTTCAGTCACCAGGTTCCAGATGCCACCAGGATGCTGGCCAGGCTTCCCTGGATTGAAGACCCCACCAATGTGTCCTGGAGCTCAGCTTCCCCAGAGACACACCCTACTAGGGAAAGATAGAGGCAGACTGGGAGTATGGACTGACCAGTCAACGCCCATGTTCAGCGGGGAAGCAATTACAGAAGCCAGACCTTCTACCTTCTGCAACCCTCAATGACCCTGGGTCCATGCTCCCAGAGGGATAGAGAATGGGAAAGCTATCATGGGAGGGTGTGGGTTAAGGAGATTGGGTGGTGGGAATTGTGTGGAGTTGTACCCCTCCTACCTTATGGTTTTGTTAATTAATCCTTTCTTAAATAAAAATAAATAAATAAATAAATAAAACAAAACAAAAAAGAAACACACACACAAAAAATTTCCAAATACAAATCTAAAAATGAAGGGGAAAATGGTGTAGAGGAGTGGTGGAAGTATTGTACATGCACCAAGATTCAGAGATAACTGATGGCAATAAACAACTAGGGGATAGAGAATAAAAAGAAGGAGGAAAAAGAGGAAGGTTAGAAGGAAGAGGAGGAGGGAGAAAAGGAGAAAAAAGTCAGTTTTTCAATTTCGACCTTGCAGTCTCTTGAACGCAAATCTGTCTTGTTCAGTATAGTACATGTAGCAATCTGACAGTTTATCTGAGGATGTCCCAGTCTATATGCTGAGTCTTTTTCTTTTTTTTTCCTTTTAGTTATCTGACTGGATGCCACAAGCTGGATTTGGAGACTTGAAAAATATTACTGGATGTATGTCTTATTCTATCGAATGCCTCTACACTAATAACAAGTCCTTCCATAAATGTTTTAATTCAAAATGACTATTTATAAACACAATATCCACATATAAATATCTAACAGGACAACAGATCTGATCCCATATTAGCCTCCACTTATGTTTACATTTCAGTGTCAGGAGCAAATGACAGGCAACTGGGAGCTGACAGTCCACCAAATTAGAAATGTGAAGGGCACCACGTACAACCATAATTACACCACTGGACAGATATTATTCCTGAACTGGAGGAAATTACTGCATATTGCAGGTGATTATTTATGATCAGAACCTACAATCTGTCCCTCTGTGTTCTCTCATTCTCTGGGCAAAGGGAGGGTAGTGGTGCAAAAACTGAGGGATGGTGCAGAGATGTGGTAGGTATTTGAAAGCTGCCCAGTTGAAAAGAATTCAACATTTAATTGATTATTACCTCATATAATTTTCCCTTATCACCAATACATTTAATAACATGACCCTGAATTTATTTTAAACAAATATTTCAGCTTATTCTTGTTTAAGAGAGATGAGAGAGAAAGAGAAAGAGAGAGAGAGAGAGAGAGAGAGAGAGAGAGAAGAGACCATGACACCAAAGCTTCCTTTAATGTGATGTATGGGCCAGATTTGAACCTGGGGTAAGCACAGAGCAGAGCTGCACACTATCCCAGTGAGCTATTTTGCCTGTGCACTTTTTAGGTTTTTTAAATAATAAATTATCACATACATATGGGGCTTATTCATTAAAACACACAGTAGAACATGTGCATTATATTGTATGTACTTTTTGAGATTAGGAACATGTCAAGATTACAAAGAAATGGACTAGTGTTCAGGCTAAAAACTGAAATAATCCTGCATCTCTGTAGATTGAAAGGTGGTAATGTGCAAGAATGGCAACAATTACTAGAGATTACATCTGGAGAAGTGGAGGTTCAGAGGCTCTTCTTTCAGTGTACATGCATCTTAACAAAACACACATAATGAATTTGTGCCAATGATATCTTTTTGTTTGGGTCAAGGAGCTAGTTAGTTGGGCACCCAGTAGAGTACATACATTACCATGGATAAGGACCCAGGTTCAAGTCCCCGATTCCCATCAGCAGGGTGGAAACTTCATGAGTGGTGAAGCAGGTCTGAAGGTGTCTCATGTTCTCTCCCTCTTTATCTCCCCACACCTTTCAGTTCCTCTGATATAGCAAATTAAAAAACAGGTGGGGAGAGAGAGAGAGGAAGAAAGAAAGGGAGGAAGGAAGGAAGGAAGGAAGGAAGGGAAAGAAAGAAAGAAAGAAAGAAAGAAAGAAAGAAAGAAAGAAAGAAAGAAAGAAAGGGAGGAAGGAAGGAAGGAAGGAAGGAAGAGAAAGAAAGAAAGAAAGAAAGAAAGAAAGAAAGAAAGAAAGAAAGAAAGAAAGAAAGAAAGAAAGAAAATAAGGAAAACATGGTCTCTGGCTTGCCATCAAGGCATGAAGCTCCAGCAATAATCCAGGTGGTAATAAAAGATTAAAAAAATAATCAAGTTGTTTGAATTAAGCCCAGGGGACAATTTCTGTTTTCTACAACTACTGAATGTGCTTATCATCAGTTCTGATGTTATGTGTTGTAACTATCCCCTTTCACTTAGTCTACCATCTCATCTGAGGTGCAATCAATATCTGACTTTTATCGTTGAAATAAAAGAACATTTAGGGGAGAAACAAAGCGGTAATATAGCATAGTACTCAAATGGTTCAACTCTGAAGTCAGGTAGACCTGAGACCAGATGCTGTCACTGATTTATTCTATTGACATGTCAGTAAACATTTTCCTCTGTGAAATGGAAATAATTGCTGAACTAAAAAACAAAATAAAACAAAACAGAAAAAACATGGTGATAGTCCAATGAAACAAAGAGCAAAAAGGATTCCATGCAGAATCAGAACCAAGTAGCTATGTTGCTAAATATATAATCTATTGAATTACGTTCTTTTCATATTCACAGTGTTGCAAGTTCTTTTATCATTGGAAGATGTAATTTTTTTCAAATTTATGAGCTAATATTTCCCTTAGTTTTTGTGCCCAATTGCCATGACTATTGGCCCATATTTTTCTTTTTCCTGTAGTGTTTTTATTTGGCTTTGTCATATCAGAGTAGTGCTGACTTATAATAAAAATTTAGAAGTATGTTCTCTTTTTCTGTATGGAGGAGTTTGAAAAAAAAAACCTGCTGTTCTTTATTAATTCTTCCTAATTAATGTTTGGTAGAATCCACTAGCGAACCCATATAATCTTGCCTTTTAGTTGATGGAAGATTTTGAATTATTAATTCAAATCTTCTCACTTATAATTGTTTTGTCCATAATTCCTATTTCTCTATTGTTTAATCTTATTAATTAAAAGATGGGTATTTGGACTTGCCCACTTTGTAGGCATATCAAACTTATTTCTTGGAACCTTAACATTTTCTGTAATTTCAGCTATAAGGATTCTCTTTCCTTTATGATATTATTTGAGTCTTTTCTGGTTTTTCAATATGTAAGAAATTCATACAACTCAATAGCAATACAGACAAAAAATAAAAATAATTTAACAAAGGCAAAGAAATGATTATTTTTAATAATTCAATTAAATTAAAACCTTAATTACAATTTAATTAAAATTGCAAGCAAAATGACCCAAAGTGGGCATAAGATTAATAGAGATTTTTGTAAAGATACAGAAATGATAAAAAACTAATATGTTCAACATATTAATCGTTACAGAAAAGCATATCAAGACCATAATGATATATTAACTCACACTTGATCGAACAACAAGATAACACACATGCAAGAGATAATATAGATATTAATACAGAGGATGGGGAGAAGAAAGAATCCATTGTACACTGTTAGTAGAATGTAAACTACAACAGACACTATGTAAACATTGTAGACACTCCAAATAATTAAAAATTAATTTATCACATGATCAAGAAAGACAATATATCTTATGGAAATGAAGTCACTGTTGCAAGGAGTATATTTCTATGTTTTCTGCAGAGTTATTCACAACAGTTAATGCATGATAAACATACATATACTTGATAAATAGGTAAAACAAAGAAACAAATATTATTCAACTCCTTTTTGTCCACCAAGGTTATGATTAAATTGGTACCTATATGACACCTCTAGAACTCCCAGTGGCTATCCCCATTTCTTTATATCTTAGAGTGACAAAGAAATACTCACACATAAACACAAGTGCGTGCGCGCGCGCGCGCACACACACACACACACACACACACACACACACACACAGATGAAGGGATCAAGAGAAAAAGAATCAGCAGTAGCTCTTTCCCATCACTTGCCAAGTTTTCCCATGAAGATGAGGACCAAGGGCTTAAGCTAGTGTCTTCGGATTCTTCACGAAGGTGGTCACAGATGAGAGGTGAATGTCCTTGGCCATATGTGCGTTCCATAGTGTGCAGCATTGCCTGGTTCTTATCAACTTTTAAGAAGGAAATTCTGTCAGTGGTGACAACATGGAAAATCTTGGATGGAATTTTGCTAAGTACAATAAGTCAGGAAACACAACAGATTCATCTGCAGAATCTTTTTAAAAGGTTGGTGGTGCACCTGGTTGAGCACACATGTCACAATGTGCGAGGACCCAGATTCAAGCTCCAAGTCCCCACCTGCAGAGGGAAAGCTTTGCAAGTAGTGAAACAGTGTTTTAGATGACTCTCTTCTTGATATATGAGATGGGACATGTAGGCAAGTGCTAGAGGATTCAATAATTTAGTTTTATTAGCACAGATCTTAGCATTTTTATTCTGTTCCTCAACCACTTCTTAAAATAAAAATAAAATAAAATAAAGTGACTGGTGGAAGATCAGGGTGTGACAAGGAGAGGGGGTGGAGCAGGTGAGAATTCTACCACTGAACCACCAATGCCCTGGAGGGAGTGTGGTGATTTATGTAAATGTAAAAGTGATTTATGTAAATAGACCAAAGCTTTGAATGGGATCAATCAATCCCTATATAGGCATATGGTTAAGCAGAAGCCAGGGGGAGCTGGCATACTATCCAACAGATATCTTGCTATTCTCTTCTGGCCTGTAGTGTTTGTGTGGAGAAGTCTGCTGCTAATCCTATGGGTTTTCCTCTGTAGGTTATTCTTTGTTTTTCTCTTGCAGCCCTCAGTATCCTTTCCTTATCCTTATTCCTTTCCATTCTCAATATGATGTGTCTTGGTGTCTTTAAGTCTGAGTTAATTCTGTTTGGAACCCGCTGGGCTTCTTGAACTTCTATGTCTTTGATGTTGTCTAGACTAGAGAAGTTCTTAGCTATGTCCTGAAGAATGCTTTCTTCCCTTCCCTCTCTTTCTTCCTGTGGTAAGCCAATAATAAGCATATTATTTATTTTATTTTTATTTTATTTATTTCCTTTTGTTTCCCTTGTTGTTTTATTGTTGTAGTTATTGTTATTGATGTCATTGTTGTTGGATAGGACAGAGAGAAGTGGAGAGGAGGGAAAGACAGAAAATAGAGAGATAGCAGACACCTGCTGGCCTGATTCACCACTTGTGAAGCTACTCCCCTGCAGGTGGGGAGCTGAGGGCTCGAACCAGGATCCTTAAGCCAGTCCTTGCACTTTGCACCACATGCGCTTAACTTGCTGAGCTACCGCCTGACTCCCAAGTGTATTATTTCTTTTGAAGTCATCCTATAGGTCTCTGTTGTTGTTTTCACTATCTTTTCATCTCTTTTTGAGATCTCTTCCTTCTTTTTTTAGTGGTCTCTAATTCTTCCTCGATCTTGCTAATTCATTCTTCATCCTCATTTATTCTAGTCTCTCTCCCCTCTACTGTTTTCTGGAGTTCATCTATTTTGTTACCCTGTTCTGATACTGTTTTACCTTGCTCAACTAGTTGTGTTCTTGGCTCAGATATTTCAGCTTTCAGCTCTCTAATAACCTTGACATAATTAGTGTTTTCTTCCAGAGTCTCATTTGATTTTTCTGCATTTCTGATAACAATTCTTTCAAACTCTTCACTCCCTCCTGTGATTATGTCCTTAACTAGTGTTTGGATGTTGACCTCATTATTTTGTGCTTCAACCTTTGGGGGACTTTTAGCTGGACTCTTGTTCTGGTTCATTTCTCCAATATTTCTTCTTGTTGGTTTAACCATTTTATATAGTATGTTATGAATTCCCTCTCTCAGTACTTTTCAAATTACTGACCATTCTTGCCTGGATTGACTTGTGTCTAAGTAAGGGTTCATACTTGTGGAAATTGACAGTTGTTTCAATAGTATTTTAATCCCTGATTTTGAGTACAGTGGCTTAAACGCCTCTTTTGTTCTTTTTCTTCCCTGTAGGCTATGGGAGCCTGAGGGCTTTTAAACTATAAGTAGGCTTCTTAGCTTAATAAGACTCCTGACCAAGAGATAAAGCAGGGTGGGACAGAGATAATCCAGTGTTTATGCACTGTAAGAAACTCTTACAGCCCTATCTCTAGGCCTCAGAAGTATAGATCTTCTCCTGAGTTTCCTGGTTCATTCTCTGTCCCCTGGTGCCAGCACAGCCTCTCCCCTCCCCCTATGCTCCAGATTCTGAGGGAAGTAGCAGTGAGGACTTATAGCTGCTTTCAGTGAGTCTTAGGGGAGTCCTCTCCTCCCTTCAGCCATTTTTTTGTTGGTGAAACAGACTGGAGGTGGTGTCTCAACTGGTAAACTGCTGGATTGTTACCAGCCACTTAATATCTCCCTAGGCTCCTCTCTGTCCACGAACCACACGTGTTTGCACTCACCAATGATTTTGTGGGTTCCTGAAGTTGTTCTAATCCTGCCTTGTTGTGGTCCCAGGTGGTCTCCTTTGGTATTACTAGTTTACCTGGGAAAGGAAAGGAGATAAACACAGCTGCAGCTGCTCCATAGCCCATCTTCCCCTTGCCTTTTGTTTTTTTAATTTATCATTATGCTGAAGAATTTGGTTAATTCATATCAATGCATTAATGACTTCCTTAGGTTCCTGAAAAAAATACTATTATTGCATAATAATCAGAGAAATCAGAGTGCCAGAATCACTGCTGAAGTGGGACTTCTGGGCTGTAGTTTTAGAAGAGAATGCCAGGTCATCTTCTATACAACTTTATCTAATGTTGACCTGACTCTGATTCATTCAAAGTGGGATTAAGTTGTTTCATTATAAGGTAAAGAGAGTCTCACATGAGAGAGTAAGAGAGAGAGAAAGAGAGAGTGCACCATCAAACTACTACTCCAACCGGAAGTGTCAGAGTAGCACTGGAGTCTCAGTGTGCCAGGCCCTGAGTCCACCAGCTGAGCTGGGTCCCTGATGGTCACAGTTGGTGAGAGTAACTTGCAGCAGTATTGGAAAATTCAATTGTTTTTTTTTCTTTGAACTTCAACATGTGCATCCCTTTTTGTCCTGATTCAAGTTCTTTCTCTACACCTACATCTGAAAGTTTCATTTTCCCTAAAGTTTCTCAAGATGCTCTCTCATAGAAGGAAAAACAAGGCTTGTACTCAGTCACTGCCCCCTGGGAGTGCACACACTCACACTTAGCAGAACTGTCTGCTTTAGATTTCCACCCACTTTCCTTTGAGTTTCCCCAAGCCTCCCAAGGAAGCCCAGGGGCTCAACCATTTACGGGGAGAGAGTCCCTCAGTAAGTGGCTAGTAGGCAGAGGGCTGCTCTTCAAGCCATGCAGCACTAAGCCTTAGATGAGGTTTGCAGTAGCCTTGCCCTCATCCTCCATCTCCCAGTGCACTGTCAGGCATCCCAACACAGCCCCCCGCCTCCTCATAGTTCCCACCAGTTCCAGCAATGCAGCCATTCTGTTCACATTCTTTTGGAGGCTAATTACTTGGTGAGATTTAAAAACAGCCCCTCCTTAGGAAGTGGGGAAGTGTCTTCAAGTAACAGAAACAAGTCTGGAGGAAGCTCTTGAATGTGTCAGTAAAGTTTATTCATGAACTACTCATAGAAGGGATAGGTAGAGCACACACACACACACACACACACACACACACACACACACACACACACTATCGTGTGTTTCCTTCCATGTGTGAGGACCTGGGTTCAAGTCGTTGGTCCGCACCTCCAGAGGGGAAGTTCCACAAGCAGTGGAGCAGCGCTGCAGATGCTGCTCCTTCTCTGTCTCTCTCCCCTTTCTCTCTCCCTCGATAGCATAAGTAAAAGAAAGAAGAATAAAAAAGCCTTTGGGAATGGTGGCACCATCATGCAGTCACCAAGCCCTAGCAATAACCCTGGTGACAAAAAAAAAAGCAAAAACAAATAAACAATAATACTCCACAGCTGTAATAGTATACTTAAATATTCAAAATGTGATGGAAACAGGCAATTGTGCACTTGGCTGAGCACACACATCGCAGTGTGCAAGAACATGAGTTCAAGTCCCTAGTCCCCAGCTACAGGGGAAAAGCTTCACAAATGGTGAAGCAGGGCTGCAAGTGTCTCTCTGCCTCTCTCCCTTTCTGCATCCCCCTACCCTCTCAATTTCTTTCTGTCTCTATCCAATAATAAATAAATAAAATTTTAAAAAAATTTATAGTGTGTAATGAGCAATGGCCACAATTTGATAAATTCACTTGGAGTCTGTCCTCTAAGTCCAAGCCATCGTGAAATGTCTAAAAGATGAGCAGAAGCATCTCACCCCATGCCTCCTCTTCTCATTGACTGCCCCTCTTGTCAGTCATTCTAGATCTCCTCTACTTAGCACAGAGCTGGAAACAATGTCCTCTTTGTTGTAGGAAAGCTTTGTCTTCACAGAAACTCAAGTTAAGTTCAGAAATTTTCAGATGTGGCTTCAAAGGCATTTGTGAGTCAACTGTGAGTGAATCACACAAAAGGGGCCTCTATTAATAAGCCAATTTTGTTCATTACAGAGGAATGAAAGCCTCCCTGTAATTCAGCAAATGTTTCAAGAGAAAACAAACAAAAAAAATGTGGTAAACATATCAGAACTTGATGAGCTGACTGGGTAATTGGTTGTTTCTGTGCACCTGGTCCAAAGACAATATTTAATGTCTCATCTGTTTCATTTTGCTTGGGGAAGTGAATGTAACTCTACCCCTTGGATAGCATCTGCATTAGAAGTAGGGGAGGCAGAGTCTTGCTTCACTGAGTGGAAATTCATGCACATGAGTTGTCTTTGACATGGAGACAGATATTATACCTCTAGAAATGCAATCTGGGGGAGAAAAATGACATATTCAATGCCAGAGAACAAAAGCTTTATGCTAAAGGGATATAACACATTTGGGGACCCCTTCCTAACAATTAGTGTTATCGCTAACAAAATCTACAATCTCTAAAAATGATTTTAAAAACATATTTTTCCAAACAATGTACTTTTTCTTATTTTTTCATTAGAAAAAAAAAAAAAAGAAAGATTCAACAGCAGCCGTAAAGAATCTGTTCTACTGTGGCAAATAGTTTTCAGTCTCTTACCATATATCAAAGGGCTAAGCTAGACTAGACCCAGGGAGTCGGTCAACAGGAGGTGATACTGTGTCCAGCTGTCGTGTAAGGACTGAGGACTGGGGAGTATGTGGCCAATGAACTCTCTTTTTCATGTGAGGAAGTTGTGGTATCTAAAAACAATAATCCCTCATCAGAATTCTAGAACACAGGAAGACTATTTTTCATTTTTAATTGAGCATATGCAAATAAAAGTCTCTTAGTTAAAATGGATTTAAAAAAAAGACTTGTTGGCTGAATTGTCAAAAAGAACAAAGCAGGAGCCACCAACATGGATTTAGGGTTTTGTTCCTTCTGCCATGTCTCCTGGAAACTGTAAAAAATTGTGTGAGGAAGGAAATACTTCCTACCCCCATCCTCTGTGTCTCTCCACACTGTGCTCCCAGGAACAAGCAGTGCACAAAAAACACACTGAATTCCATGTGCTAACTGTGTCACCAACAGACAAAATAAGCTATGGTTACCTAAGACAGGAGTCAGTAAGTCCATCATTAAATTGTTTAATATATTTTGAGAAAGAGACACCAAATCCCCATTCCATCTTCCATGGACTTCTGCCTACATTTCTTGCTTTATCATGCAATTCTGGGCCTTGAACATAGGTCTTCATTCATGCAAGGTGTATAACATGTGTGCTGAGCCAGCTTTCAGGCCATTATCTGACTTTTTTTTTTAATTAAAAACATTTTTTATTATCTTTATCTATTTGTTGAATAAAGACAGAAATCAGGAGGGAAAGGGCTGATAGAGAGAGAGGGAGACAGAGAGGCACCTGCAGCCCTATTTCACCACTCAAAAAGCTTCTCCCTGCAGGTGGGGGCCAGGGGCTTGAACCCAGGTCCTTGCACACTAGAAAATGTGTGCTTGACCAACCAGCCCCTCTCTTTGAACTGTCCTGTCCCGATGCTTGATCTTAATGAATTCAAGGCCTCCTTGAATCCTGATATGGTTGAACAGTTTCTGGGCTCAAAATCTTTCATTCTTTTTATTTAGAGGGAGATACTGATAGAAAGACTGTATTACTTACTACTCCACCATCCATGAGTCTCCCTAATGCTGTCCATTGTACCCCCAAATAATGTACTCTACTCAGTGAACTACCTCCTGGCCTTGCATGTATATTTGTGTTTGATAAGTTTTGCTTCAAAATCTGAGTGAATTGTGCTGCTATGAACAGAGATGTACACATATCTTTTTGGTTGAGTGTTATGGAGTCCTGGGTATAACCCCAGGAGAGGAATTAGTAGGTCACATGGAAGGTCCATGTCTAGCCTTGTGAGAGTTCTCTAGACTGCTCTTCACAGAGGTTAGACCAATTTACATTCTCACCAGCAGTGCAGAAGGGTTCCTTTGTCCCCACAACCTCTCCAGCATTTGATGCTGCTGTCCTTTTTGATGTATGCCATTCTCACAGGGGTGAAGTGGTATCTCAGTGTTGTCTTTATTTGCATTTCTCTGGCAATCAGCTACCTGGAGCAATTTTTCATGTTTGTTAGCCTTTTGGATCTCTTCTGTAGTGAGTGTTCTGTTCATATCTTCTGCCCATTTTAGGATGGGGTTATTTGCTTTTTTGTTACTAAGCTTTCTGAGCTCTTTGTATATTTTGGTTATTAGTTTCTTGTCTGATGTATGGCATGTGAAGATCTTCTCTCATTCTGTGAGGGGTCTTTTTGTATGTGTGATCATTTCTTTGGCTGTGCTGAAGCTTTTGTTTCTGGTGAGATAAGGTGGTTCAGTTTCATTCTTCTGCATGTTTCAACCCAGTTTTCCCAGCACCATTTATTGAAGAGAGCTTCCATTCTCCATTTAATACTTTGGCCCCCCTTATCTTTTTGACAATTCAGCCAACAAATCTTTTTTTAAAAATCTGTTTTAACTAAGAGAATTTTATTTGAATATGCTCAATTAAAATTAAAAACAGTCTTCCTGTGTGGAGAGTAGTCTTGAGAACTCTCACAAGGCTAGACATAGACCTTCTATAACACCCAGTAATTCCTCTCCTAGGGATATACCCCAAGGACTCCATAACACCCAACCAAAAAGATATGTGTGCACCTATGTTCATAGCAGCACATGTTGTAATAGCTAAAACCTGGAAGCAAACTCAACAAAAGATTAGTGGCTAAGAAATTTGTAGCATATATACTGGAATACTATGCAGCTATTAAGAACAATGAGCCCACCTTCTCTGACCCATCTTGGGTGGAGCTAGAAGGAATTATGTTAAGTGAGCTAAGTCAGAAATATAAAGACAACTATGGGGTGATCCCACTCATAAACAGAAGTTGAGAAAAAAGAACAGAAAGGGAAACCCAAAGCAGGATTTGACTGAATTTGGAGTAGGGCACCAAAGTAAAAACCCTGGGTTGAGGGTGGGGGTGGATGTTCTGCTTCATGGGGCGGTGGGGAGAGGATGGGATGGAACACAGTCTTTTGGTGGTGGCAATGGTGTTTATGTATACTCCTATTTATTTGTAGTCATATGAATCACTGTTTAATTAATATAGGAGGAGAAAAATTGATTCAATGTCTCAGACTTTTTAATGCATGGACCATAGGCTGACTCTTTGATATGTTGACTCTCTTAAAAGCTTAGACCAGGGAGAACAGAAGCAACCGGTGGCACAGCTATATACAAATAATATCAAAGGACACAAATTATGGTGATGTTGTGTATAATACAGAAAATCCTAACAAAGGGATTTCTCAGTTAACACAATTGCCAAATAATGTGTTTATAGCAATAACTATTGCCTTCTTGAACCCTAAGACAGCAGGCACTTCCCACTTCCTCTACAGAGCCTATACTTCCCCCAGTCTTGGAACCTCTAGGGTGGGGCTCACTTTCCTGCATTCTTCTTTCAATTCATACCAAATGATATTGCATCTGCAGATCCCAACCTAATCAACACAATGAGTACCACCTCAGCATGCTTCATTTCAGACTGTGTCCAGAGACTTCAGGTGTGATATGTCAACCCTTCAGCCTCATTACTCAGATGAGACCTCTCCTTTCATAGTATTCCCTAATTCCATTCCAGGTGGTTCACTTCCTAACAAAGTCCCAAAACCTAGATATAGACCAGTTCCTGTAAGATAGAGCATATGTTCACATGTACCCATAAATTAGGGCAAAATATATACCTGAAAGCAAAAGTACACAACAGTCTGCAGTGAGTCAGTATAAGTTCATAGTGAAATAGTGTCTACTTAGTCTTAGACACCCTCCTCACCTACTTACTATGACACTTCCTCATTTCACTCCAAAGCTAACCTGAGCAAAGCAAGGACTGCAAAAGCTGAATAAGGGCAAGAGACTGGCATACTTTAATGATGACTCTTTAGTCACTATCAGGCCACCCCATCAGCTGGGGCCCTAGTTGGGGAGTCCTGAGATTCCCAAACAGACATGATGGGCCTAGACCTTGAATAGATCCCTCTCTCTGTTGTTACCAGTCATCTCTATCAGGAACAAGAAAATAGACCCCTTTGTGGGCACCACATAGGAACTTGCCCTCACCTTGGATCAACAATGGTAGGGAATGTTACATCTTCCAAAGGGAGGCTGGACAACATACTCTATGCTACACCTGAGAAAGAGGGGTCTATATTGGGGCAACTTGCAATGTTCTTAATCATGTTCACAAAATGTGAGTTCAGATCTACATGGATACAGACGTCACATGGACTCCTAAGCTGAATATGGGCCCCAGATCACATCAAATTGATGGGATTTTCAGTCAACAATATGTATACATCTTTCCCATATTTGGGAGCTACTCTCTTCCCTGGTCCAGCTTTCTGTCCCTTTACCAGCCATGACATCATCTCCCCAGACAATAACTTGGATCCACCTACATATCAAACTTCAAGGCTCAGGGAAAAAAACAAACAAACAAACTAGTATAGCCACAGGCCCTTTGGAATATAACTAAAATATGCCTACAAGCTATCTACAAAATGGAGATACTCCCCAACTCTTCATCTGCACTATTCGAGTTTTTAGTTACATGATTGGTCAAGAATTTGTTTGGCTTTGTATGCTAACTCTCTTTTCAACCACCAGGTTCCAGATGCTAGCATAATGCCGACCAGACTTCCCTGGACAGACAACCCCACCAATGTGTCCTAGAGCTCTGCTTCCCCAGAACCCCCACCACCACCACCACCACTAGGAAAAGAGAGAGGTAGTCTGGGAGTATGGATTGACCTGTCAACACCCATGTTCAGTGGGGAAGCAATTACAGAAGCCAGACCTTCCACCTTATGCATCCCACAATGAACTTGGATCCATAATCCCAAAGGGCTAAAGAATAGAAATAGGGGAGGGCATGAGATGGAGTTCTGGTGGTGGGAATTGTGTGGAGTTTTACCCCTCTTATACTATGGTTTTTTCAATGTTTCCTTTTTATAAATAAAAAATGCTGAGTGAAATGTCTATTACTTCTTCTTGATACACTGCAAGATATTTTTGGTTTTTGAAGACTTGTGTTTTTAAATTAATTATGGCATATTTTCAGAAAGTAACATGTGAGGTCTCTCTTTTTGTCTTTCTTTCTTTCTTTCTTTTCTTTTCTTTTCTTTTCCTTTCTGCAGTGTACCACTCACTCACCTCTAGTGATTGGTGGTGCTGGGGGCCAAACCTGGAATCTCTAGCATCTAATTCCTGTGTGTTACTACTGCATTACCTCTCTGACCCAGAAAACAACATTTATTGCAGTGGTGATGAGTGAAAGATTGGGAGGATAAAGAAGAAAATTTTAAATCTTGAGTAAATTGTGCATTTTAAATTGTGAATTTTACATATAAGCAAATACAGAAAAAAATAGAGTTTAAAATGTTTCCAATATTTATCAATGAACTATATCACCAAAATACTAAAATCATAAATGTCACTGTGCCATGGCAACACCATCCAGGCAGTGGAAGAATGCAGTAAAGAGAAGAGGATCCTACTACGCACTAGGAGTTGTTCTGGGCAGGGAGC
Organism: Erinaceus europaeus; assembly: GCF_950295315.1. Classification (NCBI taxonomy): domain Eukaryota; kingdom Metazoa; phylum Chordata; class Mammalia; order Eulipotyphla; family Erinaceidae; genus Erinaceus; species Erinaceus europaeus. The sequence continues at coordinate 35,364,383 of NC_080179.1, forward strand.
TCACTCCAGTCCTATGAGGTTCAATTTCTTCAGTGGTTGAACCCTTAAATCAAGGGAACTGGAACCTTGGACTTGAGAACATGTGGTCCTGAGTTTGATCCCTGGAGTCCCATCTGCCAGAATGATGCTCTAGTGTTCTCTCTCATCTCTCCCATTATCTCTCATCTCTCTCATCTCTAGGGTCCAGGTGGTGCACCTGGTTGAATGCACATGGTACAATTCTCAAGGACCTGGGTTTGAGCCCCCTTGGTCCCCACTTGTAGGGGGAAAGCTTTGGAAGTGGTGAGGCAGGGCTGCAGGTGTCTCTCTGTCTTTCTCCTTAGCAACCACTTCCCTCTTGATATCTGGGTGTTTCTATCCTAAATAAACAAGGATAACAAAGAAAATTAAAAATAAATGCATCTTTAAATAAAAAAATGAAAAATTCAGATGAAGTTATCTGCAACAGCTTCATTAATGAGTCACCACCCATAACCATAGCAGATTTGTTGGTAAGATCACTGAACAGATTGCCAGTTTGCTTTGTGAAAGTTCCATCTTAGTTTCTTTGAGCACAGAATCAGTGGGAGCTGGAGACCAATGTGGATGATAGCTGGGTGGTGATGACTGTGCGGGAAGATCTTGAGAAGTTGTCTCGTAACGGGAAAAGCTTGGCCGTTGACTGTGCTAATCCAGCACAGGTCGGGTGATGAGTCTTTATTCCATCTAGCACTGTGAAAAGAGCCTGGCTGTTTGGGATCATATAATAGGGAGAGGTCATTCGCTGAAGCCCAGTCGGCTAAGATAGAGCCGTCAGCACGAGTGGAGGAATATCCCCAGTCTTGGTGATGACTATTAAAGTCTCCAATGTAAATGGCTGGGTGATTCGGGCTAGGCAGGACCTCATTATCCCATGAGGCACTGGGAGGCTTATATACGTTGACGAGCTGAATACTTCCAATAGTAATGGAGTCGTAGAAGGTCAAAGAGGCCGTATGGTAAACGTCCGCAAAACACGATTTGGCATAGATGGCTCGGCCGTGTTTAGGATGGAGATTATAGCATATTAAATCAAATCCACTGATGGTGAATCGAGCAGCTTCATCGACTGCTATATGTGTTTCTTGTAGGCAGATAACATCTGCCTGATGCTGTATCGCCAATTGACCAATAAGAACGCGTTTGGCAAAGGACAGCCCCTCAACATTAAGTTGGAGGACTCGAAGAGCAGGACCAACAGCTTGAAAGCTGTCAGGAGCTGCATGTTGCTGGCTTTGAAAGTGACTGGGATCCATGTGGATTCAGTCGGCTAGGAAGGATCGTCTCTGATACATGTCTCTGATATCTGATTACTGTAAAAAATGGCGACTAATCCCTAGCACTACAAAAACGGTATCATCTGTTTTCCATCTACACCATGCCTCGGCCTCACGTGAGCTTAATGTGCAGCTTGGCGATACGAGAATCCGGCATGAAGCCCAGCCAGTCTATCTTGGCGTTACTCTCGATCGCACTCTGTCATTTCACGAACATCTCATAAAAACTGCAGCAAAGGTGGGTGCGAGGAATAACATCATTGCAAGACTGGCTAGCTCCTCATGGGGTGCAAGCGCTTCCACACTACGATCATCATCTCTGGCATTATGCTATTCCACTGCAGAATACTGTGCCCCAGTATGGTTCCATAGCCCCCATGTCCACTTGGTCGATTCCAAATTATATTCCTCCATGAGGATAATTTCTGGAACCATCCGTTCCACCCCAGTTCCATGGCTGCCAGGTCTTAGCAACATCGCCCCACCAGATATTCATCAGGATGCGGCATCATCTAAGTTCATTTCCCACGTCTACGCTCGACTGGACCTGCCAATATACGCGGATATCTTCGCCCACCCTGTCCAACGCTTGACGTCTCGTCACCCAATCTGGTCCCCTACGCCTACACTGAACTTCTCTGTTCCAGACTCTTGGAAACAGAGTTAGCAGTCAGCTGAGGTAAAGAACAAACACCTCATCACAGACCCCTGCAAGCGTCAACCCAGCTTTGACCTAGCACGTTATGATTGGGCCCTCCTCAATCGCTATCGAACAGGCCATGGCCGGTGCGCCACTATGTTCCATCGCTGGGGAACCAGAGATGACCCGAACTGCCCCTGCAGCTACAGACAGACTATGACCCACATAGTCAACGACTGCCACCTCTCCAGATTCAAAGGAGGTCTCAAAACTTTACATCAGGCTCAACCTGACGCTGTTGACTGGCTATGGAAGAAGGGAAAACACTAGAAGAAGAAGAACCATAGCAGAACCCATGGGGGTGGGTCCAGGAGAGGAATGACTTCAGAACCAAAGGACACACATGGGGCCTAGTGATAGAATGAGTCACTTTCAGGACTTTTCAGGACTTTATAAGAAGATACTTGTGAGGAAATATAGACAATTAGAATCTTACTTAGGAAGGGGGCATATCACAGTCATCAATTTTATTAGGAATATATATTCTACAATATAATATGACAACATGATGATACTTTGGTTGTATAGCAAAGTGTCCATGTTGCTTAGAGATGTTTGCTGGATGTCTAGGTGGGAAATGACAGGATGGCTGCAATTTAAGTCTCTTTGGAAGTGGCCACTGCTTCATCCTTAGACCTTAAAAATGTTTTCAGGGAGTCGGGCAGTAACACAGCAGATTTAGTGCATGTGGTGCAAAGTGCAAGGACCTGGTTCAAGCACCCAGCTCTTCACTTGCAGGGGTGTTGCTTCACAAGCAGTGAAGCAGGTCTGAAGGTGTCTATCTTTCTCTCCCCCTCTCTGACTTCCCCTCTTCTCTACATTTCTTTCTGTCCTATCCAACAACAACATCAATAACAACAACAATAATAAATATAACAATAAAAACAACAAGGGGAAAAAAAGGAAATAAGTAAATATTAAAAAATAGTGCTTTCAATTTGACCTTTGCTGCAATGACAGGAGTTGTTCATGTAGACAATAGTTTTATTTTCAATTGATTTAATACTGGCTTACAATGTGGGATACTAGAAGTATATTTTGTGTGTGTGTGTGTGTGTGTGTGTGTGTGTGTGTGTGTGTGTGTGTGTGTATACAACTCATTGCACCCATCACCAAAAAAAAAAAATTGCAGGAGTGCGGGGAATAGACAAGGAAGTCTTCCTTACTATTGATGATTACCCAGCGTGGCGACAGGTGCTTAGGGGTGAATTAAACAGTTTTCTTGTTCATTCATGTTTAAACTCTCATTAAAAGGAAACTCTAACACCATCAAAATTTAAAACTAAAATCTGAGACTAGGAAATTATTTCTTGATTTCCTTCGCAACAGAAAATTTCATCATTCTGTTTCAAAGACTGAATAGAAACATAAGGCAACTTTCTTGTTTTGGTTTTTGAAATCAAGTAGCATCAATCAAAGTTGTGCTCTGACTATTGCATCAGACTGGGGTCTAATGTATAACTAAAAATGAAATGGAAGCAGGAAAATACACAGGGAAGACCTGCTAGAGGACAATAGCATTTCAACAAGTCTGGCTCAACATGGCATCAGGGAAACTTTAGTGGCAAGAGTAAAGCTGTTCCAAACTTTAAGCACATCCCAGTTCTGTGGGGGGCTATGTGGAATATTCTTTTCTGTGTGTTCACCCTGATCAGTCAATTCCATTTCCTCCCTGCTCTTCCTGTGAAATGAATCACGTGGTCATTTTCTATACAAGAATAACCATTCCTTGCTCTATATGAACTTCTTTCCCACCTGAGGTCCTCTTCATTGTAAAGAAATCCAGGTGTTTCCCCATTTGGCGGCACCTGACTCCTTAGATGTGATCAGTATAACATTATTAGCTGTTGGAAAGTGCGGTGATTACTCTGTACTTCAAAGTGGATCTCTGTGTTAGTAACTGTAGACTTTGGTAGCTAGCCTTTCAAACCTTGTGGTGGAGCCCTGGGAAGAACTGAGTCACAGTGAAATTTCAGACTGTGCATTGGCTTAAGAGATCACCTTTGTCGAAGAGAAATAATGAGTAAGATTCTATTGCAGTTTCCATATTCTAGTACTTTTGGGTCCAGAGTTGAGGGTGCCTTTTACAGAGAATAGGTTTCATTAAGCAAAACCCACTGAACTTCTCCAGAACAAAGCTCTTTAACTAATTTTTTACATTATTACTAGCAAATACAATGTTAGGTGGTAAACTTCAGAATGAAATTGGCGAAGGGATTCAGAGACAGCACAATGGTTCTGCAAAAGACTCTCCTTCATAATGTTCTGAGGTCCCAGGTTCAGTTCCCAGCACCATCATCAGCCAGAGCTGAGAAGTGCTCTGGTCTCAGTTTCTTCCCACCATGTCCTCATTCCTACAGCTTTCTGCACTGCAGAAGTTATGAAAAGGGAAACCTGGGAGGTGACTCTGGTGGCTCCCCTGGTAGAGCACACATGCTACAGTGCACAAGGACCAGGGTTCAAGCCCCCAAGCCCCACCTGCAGGGAGAAAGCTTTGTGAGTGGTGAAGCAGGGATGCAGGTGTCTCTCTATCTCTCTCCTCCTCTTTTTCCTCCTTCCCTCTCAATTTCTTGCCATCTCTGTACAATAAATAAATATAGAAAATAAACAATTTTTAAAAAGAGAGTACAGGGCTTCACAGTCTCTGGTCTCAAATCCATCTAGGCCACCACACATGATGAACTGGTGTCCTAGCTATTCTCTCTCTCTCTGTCTCTCTCTGTCTCTCTCTCTCTCTCTCTCTCTCACACACACACACACACACATTGAATACATATCTTTGTATTAAAAGAAAAAAAAAACAAGAGAGTGCAGCCGTCCTCCCAAATACAGACAGCTCATCCCACTTTGAAGGTGTGGGAAACAATAAGTGGAGATCAGACTCTTCTTTAAGATTGTTTATACATTAGAATTTCCATTTGGTCAGCACTTCACAGAAAATAAAAAGAGAAAGCTCTTTCTACTCTTATCAACAAAGATCATGCTAATCTTCCAGTAGGACAGTAAATTAATGGCATTAAGTGAAAAAGGTTTTTGGAAAAAGAAAAAGGAGCTTGGTATATAATGAGTAAGGAAGAACTTCAACTAACTGAACTGTTACATCACTGTTAATAATAATTTAAGATTTATTTTTTTCAAATTGGCCAGAAGAGTTAAGCGTTTGGTCATGGAAAGTACCAGGTACTCTGGGGCAGTCCTGATGCGCAACACAGCCACTTCTCTCCACAGCATCTAGTCCCACCTGCTGCATGATGTCCTAGGGCAATCCTGAGCTGCCTCCAACTTTGTCATAACCCATGGGCTTCAGCCATTTAGAAAGTCACATCCAAAAGATGCAGCAACCTGGGAGAGGACGCAAACTAACTTTAAATGGGAAAGCTATGTTTGCTTGTGCACAGAAAAGGACCCGGAGGAAGTCACCCCAAATATATCAGAAATAGTAAAAGTAGTTGATTTTTACCTTCTGGGGAATTCTTTCTCTATATTCTATGTACCTGTATATTTCTTTTACACTGAGTATTATATTGGCATGCTACTTCTAGCAGTTTTCTTTTTATTACACAAGTACCAGTTATTATAAAACTTTCAGAAAATCTAATCTAAAATGAAAAGGCATAGTAGTTGGTGAGGTATCTCAGAAGCAGAATGCAGGCCTTGCATGGGTGAGGTCCTGAGTCTGCACCTTTCTACTATTGATGTCAGAGTGAGAGTGACACCCTGGATCTCATATTTATTTTCACTTTTCATGGTACTAGGGCCTTCAGCATACACAATTTAATTGCTCCTGGGCTAATTTTCTCACTCAGTGAGAAAGGTGGGGGGGAGGCAAGCACCCTGCCTGGTGAGCTAGTTCTCCAGATTATTTATTTATTTATTTATTTATTTATTTATTTTAAGGAATAAAAAATATATATTGTGGTGAGAGACTGTTCATGTGCACTAGTGTTTGGGGCTGGGGTTGGGTGGGGTGGGGTGGGTGATGGCTGTTTTAAAATTGACGCACAGCTCTGACTATACTAACCAGCAGCACAATGCACAGGCCAAATGAGCCAGTTACATTGTTGTTGAAAGAACAGCCAAGACATAGGGATCACTTGTACTGCTACAAGATGTCACTGCTGGGGTGCACAGCCTCCCAAATCATTGCTGTGCTGCATCCAGACAGATTCAAGGAAAATGTGTTGGTGGAGAGCACACATTCCATGGAAAAGCATGTGGTACCATGTTGCTGAGGAATTATTCTGATGCAGTCTCCGCCCCCAGGTTTTACCACGCCCAGCGAAATCCTAGCAGTGCCCCCTTCAACCAATCCTGGCCTCACCGTCACCCCTGGTTGTCACCCAATAAAAAGCCCCCTCCCCACCCTCCCCGCTTGCTCTCTCTGGGCCCCCCTCTTGCAGATCTCTCTCCCTTCTCTCGCCCCGTGGTCAGGTAGTGGGGACGGCCATTGTTGCCTAACTCCACGTGGCCTGAGCCACCCCCCCATCCTATAATAAAGATTTGTGTACCCCCTTGCTCTGGACTTCCTCTCTCTTCTCCACGGTGCAGCCCAACACCTGGCCACAACAACAACATCTGGCGCCCATCATGTTCCGCACCCACACCCCACTGGATGGCCCGGCCTGAGGTCCCTGAAAGCCGCCCAGACACAGGTAAGTGGCATCCGCCCACCTCTATGACCCCGCATTTCCCTCAACCATGGGAAATTTTTCGTTTTATGAGGAGGTGTCCCAGTCATTATCTCCTTCTGTCCTGGGACAGATTCGCGCTCTCAGAGACGGTTTAATTTTCGCTACACTGTGGGTTCTCATAGCTATAATCATGACTTACAAGATATGTACAACGTGGTCTGCCTTGAGGATACGCGACCTTGAGGCTGAGATACGAGAGTTAAAGCACATGTGCTTAAGACTTAGACGCCCTAAGCGATCCGCGGCTAGACCCAAAAATTCCATTCCCACAGACAAGTATAAGTGTTCGGAGGCTCCTCCTCTGACCCTGTCCCCTGTCGCCCCGGTTTCAGCTTCTCCTGAGGCTCTGACCCTGCCCCCTGCTGATACAACATCATTAAGGGACCTTGTGGCTGAGATACGAGATTTAAAGGATATTTTTCAGCATTTAAGGACTTTAAACCATGTGCAGTCTGCCCCGAGAGCTCCATCCCTGTAGATATGCGTTCAGTTTCCCCTGCAGCCACTACAGCAGTTTCCACGGCACCTTCCACTTCTGTAGCACCCTCTCCCGTGCCATCGGACCAAATCCACACCTTCCTGGTAAATGTGGCCCCTTCTAAACAAAACCCTCAGCATGGCAGCCATACACCTCTAAAGGGGTCGGACAACTCAGACAAGCAGTCAGGGAAGACGGAATTCATGCTCCATGGACCAAGTCCATTTTAAGGAGTTTTTACCAGCATCTTAACATGCCCCAGGATTGGAAAGACCTGGCTCGTGCTGCACTCCCAGACCCACTCTATCTACAGTGGAAGGCATGCTTCCGCAATGAGTGCTCTAGACAGTCACAGGACAATAGTAACAAACAGGTAGAATGGAATTCTGATGCTTTGTTTGGAGCAGTAGCTTATGAATCTGGAGCTCAGCAGGCAGAAGCCAGGTTTCCAGCTGGTTATTTTGAACAGGTATGCATCTGCGCAACACAAGCATGGGAAAGGGTGACCCCACCCGATGTAGATTCGTCAGCTCCCATTAACTGTATTCGCCAAGGCACTGATGAATCATTGGCGAGCTTCATCTCAAGGGTGAAGACAAGCTTAGAGAGAAAGGTTTATAATCCTGATGTCTGCTCACTACTCCTGAGCTCTATTGTCTGGGAAGGCATGACACCACAATTCCGTCAGGCATGCAATAATCTTAAACACCTACACCCAGATAATTGGATTTTAGTGACACAGGAACTTACATCAGGCAATTATGGGGCACCCACTACGACACAGGTTTATGCAGTTACCCCACATAATCAAAATGGGGCCTGCTTTCAGTGCGGTTGACAAGGACATTGGCGTAACCAATGTCCTGATAAGCTGCGAACACGCCTCCAGTCAGGGAAGCCACGCCTCCAGTCAGAGCAACCCCGCTTTCAGTCAGGGAGCCAGAGGCCATGGACTGTTTGTCCAAAATGTCATAAGGGGTTTCATTTGAAGAGATTGTTGGTCCCAATTTCATAAAGATGGTTTGCCCCTGAATGTTACAAATTCGGGGCCTGAGATTTTGTGGACCACTCCTGTTTTAGAATGGGGTCACCCTTCTATGACAGTAAAGATTGGCAATATTCCTTTTAAATTTTTGATTGACATGGAGGCAGAAAAGACGATTTTAAGGCAAGAAGAGGTTCCTCAAGATTGGAAACTCCTTCCTGGACCCAGTATACACGGAGTAGGAGGGGTGACCCCATCATTTTGCACACGAGATTCCCTCATGTGGGAAGACCCAGAAGGCTCTACCAGACACTTCTGCCCTTTGGTAGCTAATATTAGCACCAACCTACTGGACAGGGATCTTCTGGAAAGTCTTGATGTTAGGATATCCACAGATGCCTCTGCAGAGTGTAACACTCGCTCCTGCGAGACCAGGTCTAATCAGCACGCCAATACTAAATGCCACTGTTCGTAGCCAAACACCGCGCTTAAGCTGGCTTTCTAATGAACCTGTCTGGGTGGAACAGTGGCCTTTACCTAGGGATAAACTAGAAATTTTAAAAGAGCTCATCCGAGAGTAGTTGTCATTGGGACACATTCGTCATTCTCAAAGCCCATGGAATACTCCTGTCTTTGTGATTAAAAAGCACTCGGGGAAATGGTGCCTCCTTCAAGATCTCCATGCAGTAAATAAAACCATGCAGCTCTGGGGCTCCCCCCAAAGGGGTTTGCCTCTTGTTTCTGCAATTCCCATGGGAATTCCAATCATAGCTACTGATATACAAGATTGTTTTTTCTCTATTCCCTTGCATCTGCAAGATTGTAAACATTTTGCCTTCTCTGTTCCTTCTATTAATAACGCCAGCCCTGTTGATAGATTTGAATGGGTGGTGCTGCCCCAGGGTATGGCCAATAGTCCTACAATTTGTCAAGAGGCTGTTAAATGTGCCCTTTTCCCATATATTCATAAGGGCCTTCATGTTTTTCATTATACAGATGATATTTTAATATGGGGAAAGTCAGATACAGATCTCTATGCCTGCATTAAAGAAAAGTGGCCTTAATGTAGCCCCTGAGAAGATACAGCTAATCCCTCCAATATCCTTCCTAGGTTCACAGATTTCTCTAACGCAAATTCGTACCTTAAAACCTAATGTCACCTTCCCTTCTAACCTTACTCTTGCTTCTTTACAAAGTTTTCTAGGAAATTTAAATTGGCTTAGGCAGTATCTCTTTCTGCCTACAAGCTACCTCCAACCACTGTTTGACCTGTTAAAAGGAAACAAACAGCCCTCTTCAAAACGTAATTTAACTGCCGAAGCCTCCTCGGCATTGGAGAGGGTTAACCAGGCACTCCAGGACATGCACCTTGTTCGATTCTCCCCCTCTTCTCCGGTAAACCTTCTAATCTTCAACTCCACCCCCACAGTAGTAGGGGCATTGTGGCAAGACCATGGGGTTCTCGAGTGGCTTCACACGCCAGTAGGAGGAGCTCCAAGACTCCTCACTGAGATAGACGCGTTAGCATTGATGGTTCGCCATGGAAGAAATAGGTCTGTGCAGGTCTTAAGGAAAGAACCGGATTTAATTATTCTGCCCTTTTCTCTCACAGATACAGAGTGGCTTATACGCCATCATTCCCGCTTTGCCATAGCTTCGTGGGGTTTCCCACGAAACTATAGATAACCATTTTCCTTCTAATAAATTGATAGCTTCTTTACCTCTTCTGCCTCTACTAGCACCTAAACTTTTCTCTCGGGATCCCATTCTCTCTGCTCCTACAATCTTTACTGATGGTGGAAAAAAGGGAGCTGCTGCCCTTATATATTACCCAGACAAACAATCTCCTAAACCTCTTTACTCAGCTTCTTGAGAATTCCCCTCAGTACAAAGAACTTTATGCTGTTTTCCTTGCATTAAAAGCTGTACCAGAATCCTTCAACCTTTTTTCTGACAGTGTGTACACTGTTAACTTACTTCCATGGCTTGCTCGTTCTTATGTGAAAATTGATGACAATCCACTTTCCCCTCTCTTGATTCAAATCGCCTCTATGCTCTCTTCTCGAACCCAACCACTGTATATTCAACACCTTCATTCCCACAGCCCTCTTCCTGGTTCCCTGTCCGAAGGGAATGCCGCAGTTGACTGCCTTGCCTCCACAGGAACTTTCCCAGTCTCTGTCTCTGATCCTGCTAATTTTCATTCTCTAACCCATGTTAATCTTAAAGGCCTTCGAGATCGATTTCCTGATGTTCCTTTACCACAGTTAAAACATATCCTAGCTACATGCTCTTCCTGTGCAAGTCTCATAAAGACACCTGCTATCCAGACCCTTGGGGTTAACCCTCAAGGTTTAAAAGCTAATGCTATTTGGCAAATTGATATCACCCACATACCAAACTTTGGCAAACAAAAATATGTGTTTGTCTCAATTGATACCTTTTCTAAATTTATGTGGGCTACAGCTCAGACAGGAGAAAACGCTAAAAAGCTTAAAAGCCATATGCTCTCCTGTTTTGCTGTGATGGGTTTACCTCTTCAACTGAAAACTGATCATGGACCAGCATTTACCAGCAAACAATTTAAAGATTTTTGTTCCCTCTGGAACATTACTCATACCACAGACATTCCCTATAATCCACAGGGACAAGGCATTGTCTAGAGGGCCCATCAAACCCTTAAGGCTCAACTAAGTAAAATTAAAAGAGGAATGTACCCCCCAAATATCCAGCTAGCAAAAGCCTTAACTATGTTAAATCTCTTTAATATTTACAATAACTCAGACCTACCTCCTATTATTCTTCACTGGCAAACACCATCTACCCTCCCATCTATTAAGGTCAAATGGAGAGACCCACTCAATAAAATTTGGAAAGGACCTGACCCACTATTGACCATGGGAAGGGGTTTCGCATGCATTTTCCCTCAAAATTTCTCTAAACCTGTCTGGGTTCCTGCCCGCCATGTCCGACAATACCCGCAGGATGGTGCTGTTATCCCTGAAGAACAAGAAATACTACAAGAGGACCAGTTGCAGGATACATCCCAGGACCCATAATATGACATAGCAGTACCTACAAAATCTGGCTCACAGAGACCTCTCTCCTACCCTTTCCCTGAGTGTCTTATGTTATAACTGGCCAGTTGTTTTTGAGAGTGTGTTGAATGACAAAAAAATTTTTTTTGCATGACCCATCTTCTCGGAGTACTCTAAAAGGTAATTGGCTTTATATAAAAATGCTGGATGCAGCCAATGTTTCTGGAGATGTCCAGAAATATTCCAAAATTTTTGTTTTTCTCCCTCTTTTGATTTTTATATATTGTTTTGGTATATATGTAAGTGTTTAGTCTTAAACTGTGTGACTAATGATGGAAATAAATTTTTTTTTTAAAAATATGTTTTTATAACAAAAGTTCTTTTTCCTCCAGTGTGTTATAACTAAATGTTTATGGGTATGTCTCAAGTTTGGTAACACTAACTTAATGGTCAAAAGTGTAACCCTACAGCTACACTATTACCAGAAAAGGTAAATATTAACTTGTTAAGGTAACTAACTATTTAGGTAAAAGTCTAAATGTTTAACGTGACTATACATTCCCAAAACTAAAATATATAAATTTTATATACAGGACACCTTTGAAGGGCCCCCAAAGGTGCCCTGTAAACTATCTTGTGGAAATTAATCCACAACAGATCTGGCATCAATCTGGCACTGTAAACGTTAAAATCATTATCACGAAAATGTGTTAACTCTCTAAGCAATTTGTGTCTGTTTAAAATACATATTTTGGCTAAAATTGGTCTCAAGATCCTGCGGTAGAGACTGCTACAGGAGGTCACATTAGATGACCTTTAAATAAAATCATAACGAGATTTTAAACCAATTATAATCATTGAGGTATCAACTATAACAAACCTATAACTTGTTACAAGTTCAAATTAACCACGAGAAGCATATTGTTTGTTTCTTTCACAGGAATCCCGGAAAAACCATCTGAACCCCTGCACACCAAGACGTCACCCACTAGACTGCATGACTACAATGGCACACCTCCCGAAACCCTAGATGTCACTTAACATGATCTGAAGAACCCGATACACAGACTCCAAGGACAGAACTTTCTTAATGCCTGCTCGCCGTTCCTGCTTCTGATCTGCCTGTCACATGTTGGCGGTTCCAGCTGGCTCTCTACAGAAAAGCAGAATTCCAGTGGCTGACCTCCCTCATGCAGTTTCTCATCCCCTGCCAATTCTTCCCCTAGCCATCTACTTTGGACTGAGACTTGTATCGGACTTTCTGACATTTTACAAATTTAAATCAGCTTATTTCCCTTCACGCTGCTGGTTTCTTATAGACTGATCCTGAGTAATTCATAGACTTTACAGACTGTTGCCTTGAGGACTATACAATGCCAAATAGCCCCTCTGTTTGGTGGGTCATGCCCTCCCGCCTCCCCCTCATTATGTACCTTTGCCCCTCCCCCCCCCCAAGCAGGGAACGTTCCTTTACACACCAATCCTTCCCTTTACTTCACACTGGCTTTGACTACTCCCCTACTTGTCCCTTCCTGTTTTGTTATATCATTTAGGTTTATGCCCAAAAGGTTTCTGCTCCATGATAGTCTTTTACAGACTTTGAACCATCTTATGCTATTACTAGACAGAAAGATAGAAAAGATGTAGAGCTATTGTGAAGAGATTGTTGAGCAGGCTGCGCTTAAATCTATGAGATGAGTCCCTCCAGGTAAGTCTCTCTCTCTAAAGAGGGGTTGAGCTCAGGAGGACACATAAATCTCACAAGGTTGGCAGCCATTTAAGCCTTCCCTCCTCCACAGAAAGTCCTACATCTTACCACCTGAGCACGGCATTCCTTAAAACATTTAAGCCTGCTCCATTCCATTTTTCTTTACTGTGTCCGTTTAGATATAAAGGGATAGGAGATGTTGCTGAGGAATTATTCTGATGCCCCCAGGTTTTGCCACGCCCTGAGAAATCCTAGCAGTGCCCCCTTCAACCAATCCTGGCCCCACATGTCACCCCTGGTTGTCACCCAATAAAAATCCCCCTCCCCCCCGCTCGCTCTCTCTGGACTCTTGGCTCCCCCTCTCATAGATCTCTCTCCCTTCTCTCACCCCATGGTCAGGTAGTGGGGACGGCCATTGTTGGCTGACTCCACGTGGCCTGAGCCACCCCCCCATCCTATAATAAAGATTTGTGTACCCCCTTTGTTCCGGACTTCCTCTCTCTTCTCCACGGTGCAGCCTGACACTTGGCCACAACAACAACAGTACCATAGCTCTCTACCTTTAGCATCAGGAAGGACTGAGGGGCAGAGGAGCTCAGGATTCAGCCTTTTCATCAACTGTAAGACCCTGAAAACCCGACTGTTTTCCAGGGACAAATGTTTTTATTTGTGAAAGGCAGGACTGGGGTGAGATAAGTTCTCTCCCCACCTGCAGAGGGCACATCATCAGCTGTGGATGGAGCAGGGCTGCAGGTGTCTCTTTGTCTCTCTCTATCTCTATTTCTCCCCCCTCAAGTTTTCTCTGTCTCTACCCAACATAAGTAAATAAAAATATAATTAAAAATAAGAAAATGTATCTAGAAAGTTGGACTTCTGTGAATATGCTTCCTTGAGTGGGCAGCATAATAACATTAGTGAAACGTGGGTGTGACGACTGTGCTCATAGCAGACCTGCTATTGTTCTGTTGACAGCACAGGGAATCAGGGATACAAAGAATGCCTACATCAGGCATTTCCATTCAAGCATAGGAGACTGCAGATGTGTATGACCCTTTGGCGAGCACACACACAAGCTGGCACTCAGGAGGGGGGACTGAGAGGCTGAAAACTGGCTTGGGACTTTCAGGCTCACTGGAGTGTGTCTTCCACTTGGGAATTCTGTCTTTAAGCAGTAATCACAGTTCACTGAGTTGTGGGTATAAACAGTGTAAGCAAACTGGTTAAGACCCTTCCTAGCTTAAACCATTTTATCACTTGCTCTCTTTTCTCTTTCTGTTCTTTTTTTATTATCTTTATTTGTTTGTTGGATAGAGACAGCCAGAAATTGAGAAGAGGTGGGAGGTAGAGAGGGAGTGAGATAGATACCTGCAGACCTGCTTCACCACTCGCAAAGCTTTCTCCCTACAGGTGAGGACCAGGGGCTTTCTCCCTACAGGTGAGGACCAGGGGCTTAACATGAATGCTCAGCCAGATGCACCATTACTGGGCCCCTCATTTGTTCCATTTTCACAAGACCCTGTGTGATGGAGTAGACTTCTTCAGTCCTTTACTATGACTATAGTGAAAGCTTCTTTTTTTTTTCATGGTAGTCATCCTGGTGTTTTGTCAGCTCTTAGACATCTCAAGTTCTTCATCCCCAGAAATGTCAAAAGTAGCATCAGCAACATCAGGTAATAAGCCTCCTGGGGATTTCAGAAGACCTTTGCAGTGCAGCTGAGCCCTCACTGCACATGCGCTCACAGCTCTGCACCACTGCTTCAGGTCACACTGTAGCACTTCACTAAGTGTAACTGACCTTAGCAGCTGGTCTCTGGAGTTTCATTCAACAAAAGTAGGTTAATAATAAGAACATTGCTGGATTTTAGGTGGTGGCAGAGTGGGGCTTCATTAGGATGCAGAAAATTAATTCGATTTAAAAATGCCTTCATGACACCAACATTTTGAGGGACCAATCAGGCAGAGATGTCCCCTAAACATGAAAAGTCACATTAATACTACAGTCTTATCAAGAACCACACAATTATATTTGAAATATGTTTGTTTAACTTGAGGAAGAAATGAATCTGATCATCCTTAGGGTATGTATATATGGGGCCAGGTTTAACAAGTCCTCATCATGACAAGGCAGTACATTAACCAAAGTTAAATGAATTAGGGAGCTTCATAGTATGAGCAGGACTAGGGACAGGCCTACTAGCTTGCTTATAGGCCTAAAGATTGTAAGGAGATGGGTCACAAAGGGCCTTGAGATGCCGTCAAAAGATGGCAGCAAGACTTTGAGTCATCTGGAAAATTTCTTCCAAGAGAAGTGAACATACAAGCGGCAGCACACACAGGCCAAATTTGGAACCCCATCTCTAGGCCCTATCTCCTCCTCTGCAGATATAAATGCACATTCATTCCTCAGCAGGGAGGTTCTGTTCTATGAATGTCAGAGATCCTCTTAAAAATATATCATGCTTTCACACCAGCAGTGTAGAAGGGTTTCTCTGTCCCCACAACCACTCCAGCATTTGATGCTGCTGTCCTTTTTGATGTATGCCATTCTCACAGGGGTGAAGTGGTATCTCAGTGTTGTCTTTATTTGCATTTCTCTGGCAATCAGCTACCTGGAGCAATTTTTCATGTTTGTTAGCCTTTTGGATCTCTTCTGTAGTGAGTGTTCTGTTCATATCCTCTGCCCATTTTTGGATGGGGTCGTTCACTTTTTTGTTACTAAGCTTGCTGAGCTCTTTGTATATTTTGATTATTAGTTTCTTGTCTGATGTATGGCATGTGAAGATCTTCTCCCATTCTGTGAGGGGTCTTTTTGTACGTGTAATCATTTCTTTGGCTGTGCTGAAGCTTTTCAATTTGACGTAGTCCCATTGATTGTTTCTGTTTTAGTCTTCCTTGCAATTGGGTTTGTATCAGCAAAGATGTCCTTGAGATTTAGGTGGGAAAGTGTTCCACCAATGTTTTCCTCTAAGTATTTGATATTTTCTGGTCTAACAACTAGGTCTTTGATCCATTTGGAGTTGATTTTTGTTTCTGGTGAGATAAAGTGGTTCAGTTTCATTCTTCTGCATGTTTCAGCCCAGTTTTCCCATTATTAAAGAGAGCCTCCTTCCTCTGTTTAATATTTTGTGCCCCTTTATAAAAAATTAGATGTCCATAGGTGTGCGGGTTTAGTTCTGGGCTTTCAATTCAAGGCTGTTTTGATGATGATGACCTTATAATATAGTTTGAGATCTGGGAGTGTCATACCTCCATTTCTGTTTCTTTTCCTCAAGATGGTTTTGGAAATTTTAGGTGTTTTCTGGTTCCAGATAAATGATTGAAGTTTTTGTTCTATTCTCTTACAGAAACTTGGTGGAACTTTGATGGGTATCACATTAAATTTGTATATGGCTCTGGGAAGAATATTCATTTTGATGATATTTATTCTTCCAATCCTTGAGCATGGGATATCTTTCCATTTCTTGGTATCAGTTTTTATTTTCTTTAATAGTGATTCATAGTTTTCAGTATAAAAGTCTTTCACTTCTTTGGTCAGCTTTATTCCTAAGTATTTTATTGATTTTGTTGCAACAGTGAATGGGAGTGATTTCTGCATGTCTTCTTCTTCATATTTAGTGTTTGATAAAGAAATGCCACTGATTTTTGTACATTGATTTTGTAGTCTGACAACTTACTATATTGCTTAATAACTTCCAGTAGTTTTCTGCTGAATTCTTTAGGTTTTTCTATATATATTATCATGTCATCTGCAAAATGAGAGCTTGACTTCTTCCCTTCCAATCTGTATTCCTTTGATTTCTTTCTCTTGCCTGATTGCTATGGCTAGAACTTCCAATACTATGTTGAATAGTAATGGTGATGTTGGACAGCCCTGTCTAGTCCCCGATCTGAGAGAGAATGCTTTCAGCTTCTGTCCATTGAGTATGATGTTGGCTGTAGGTTTCCTATATATGGACTCCACTATCTTGAGGAATTTCTCATCTATTCCCATTTTTTGTAGTTTTTTGAGCATGAATGGGTATTGGATTTTGTCAAAGGCTTTCTCTGCATCTATTGGGACAATCATGTGGTTTTTGGTTTTGGTTTTATTGATGTGGTGAATGCCATTGATTGACTTACGTATGTTGAACCAGCCTTGCATTCCTGGGATAAATCCCACTCGGTTGTGATGAACAATCTTTTTAATATACTGCTGTATCTGGCTGGCTAGAATTTTGTTCAATATTTTGACATATATGTTCATCAAAGATATTGGTCTATAGTTTTCTTTTTTGGTTGTGTTCTTGTCTGCTTTTGGTGTCAGAATGATGTTGGCTTCAAAGAAGATGGAAGGGAGTATGCCAGTGTCTTCAATCTTCTGCAAGACTTTTAAAAGTAGAGGTATTAGTTCTTCTTTGAAGGTTTTGTAGAATTCATTTGTAAAGCCATCTAGTCCAGCACTTCTATTCTTAGGAAGGTTTTTGATAACTGTTTCAATTTCATTAGCTGTGATGGGCCTGGTCACATTATCTAGTTCCTCTTTATTAAATTTTGGAAGTTGGTAGGTATCTAGGAAATCATCCATTTCTTCCAGGTTCTCTAGCTTGGTGGCATATAGTTGCTCATAGAAGTGTCGCATGATGTGTTGAATTTCTGTGGTGTCTGTTATGATAACTCCTCTTTCATTTATGATCCAATTTATTTGGGTAGAGAATATGTTTCTAAAATGTGATTTAGGTGTCAAAGGGCATACAGAGTTTTAAAAAATTGTAAGCATAGCATCTAATTATGTACAAGAAATAATTTTCCAGTTTACATTCCCCACAGCAATTGGGTATCCTTTTCAAAGTGAATTTTGCCAAGAATAAGTTCAATTGCTTGAAATATATATATTTTTTGTTTGCATGACTTTTTCTTCCATTTTCTAGGGTAAACATTGTTCCTAGTATATGTCGTGTAGTTTTAATTTTTGTTTTATAACAGATGCCCAGTTTTTACTAAATGCTATGTTTGTTTTGTCTATATCTATGTACTACATGGGTGTATGTGTATCTGCACATATAGAATGATGTGTGTGTGTTCTTGACATAGCTCCCATTCTTCCACTGGTCTGATCAATCTTTTTTGTGTCTCAATAGTCTTTATTCAGAAAGTCTTCTCTACATCTAAAGATAGTATTTACCAATACACTAATTTATTTATCTACACCACGGTCATTGCTTGGGCCCAGGATCTCCATGATGACTCTGGTAATAGATGAAAAGAAGCAGAGAGACCTGCAGTACTGCTCCAGAGCTTGTGAAGCTCTCTCTCTTGCAGGTGGGGGTCTGGGCTTGATCCTGGGCTCCTGTGTCTGGTGATGTGTGAGCTGGGCCAATTGGGACAACCACACTTGGCTCCTCTATATTTGGTCTGAGTAACTTGTAGTTAAAAGCTAGTGGCATGGGAGGTAACTTAGCCATAGAGAACAAGACTGGCATGCATGGGATCCGGCTTCAATTACTAGCATAGAATATACCAGAGTGTACTCTCTTTAATATTTATTTATTTATTTATTCACTTATTTTTCATTTTATTCAATATCACAGAGAGAAATTGAGAGGAGAGGGGGAGACAGTGAGAGAGAGAGAGATAATTGACTAGGTAGTGGCACACCTGGTTAAGTGCACATGTTACAGTGCACAAGGACCCACCTTGTTCAAACCCTCAGTCCCCACCTGTAAGGGGAAAGCTTTGCGAGTGGTGAAGTAGGGCTGCAGGTGTCTCTCTGTCTCTCTCCCTCTCTACCTCTCCCTTCCCTCTCAATTTCTGACTGTCTTTATCCAATAAATAAATAAAGATAATAACAAATTAGGAAAAAAACAACTAAAAAAGAATAAATATTTTTAAAAAGAGGGGGATGAGGGAGAGAGAAAGAGACACTAGGAAACCTGCTTCACCACTTTTGAAGCATCCCCTCTGCAGGTGGGAAGCAGGGGCTTAAACTTAGGTCCTTGAGCAGATCCTTGCACTTAATACTATGTGCTCTTAGTACTATGTGTGCTTAACCAGGTTTGCCACCACCACCCTTCCCTCAACACATGACTAAATATAATCTTAAAATAACTAACTAGCACCTCAAAAAAAAAAAAACTTCCAGGAATGGTATGAGATAGTATACTAACAGGATATTTTCTCCCAAGTGCCTCAAGACTGTTTAATTAGTGGACTCTCTGCAGTGGTGCTGTAAGGCTTCTTTTATCCTGGGGCTGGCCCGTGATGGTACTCTGCATTCATCAAGAGTGGGTGGATTAACTTGAGGAAGTGGGAGGCAACTTTCAGGAGTCTTAAGACTCTTGTAGGGCTAGCATCACCCTTGTATATGGACATGAATGAGTCCATATACATAACAAGTCCTCATATGACATGAATGAGTGAGTCACTGATATACCTAGAATCTTTTCCCTGGAAGGTGAGCAACTATCTACCCTGACTGGTTCATTATTTACCTTTTGGGGGAAAGATGTCAGTCCTGATGGGGTGTTACTGCCCTTTTCATGTCATGACTTTCTTTTCTTTTTTTTAAATATTTATTTTATTTATTCCCTTTTGTTGCCCTTGTTGTTTTATTGTTGTAGTTATTATTGTTGTTGTCATTGTTGGATAGGACAGAGAGAAATGGAGAGAGGAGGGGAAGACAGAGAGGAGGAGAGAAAGATAAACACCTGCAGACCTGCTTCACCGCCTGTGAAGCGACTCCCCTGCAGGTGGGGAGCCGGGGTTCAAACTGGGATCCTTATGCCGGTCCTTGTGCTTTGCGCCACCTGTGCTTAACCCGATGCGCTACAGCCTGACTCCCATGACTTTCTTTTCAACCCAATACTATTCTAATCTAGTCACTTTATCGTCGTAACACAATCGTATTTCCTTATACATGTTAGGATTAGGACTAACTTCCAGATCTTAAGCCCCTTTAATTCATCCATCTCCAGAAATAGTTAGGATGAAATAGGGTCAGTATTTCTCATATTTAAGTGATGTCTAGATACCTTTAAAGGGGGAAAAATAATTCCATGGAGTTTTAGTGATGTTTTCATTTATTATTAAAACACCATTTAGAATCTGGGCTATTTTTTCAGTGTTAGAGGCTGGTGCTCATGTGGGTTGCCTCGCAACCTGAGGTAAGCCACTGGTAAGTCACCAGTTCTAGGGACTGCATGATGCAGAAGGAAAACTGCCAGGGGAGACTCAGGTATGAACTTCCACTTTATTTGGGGTAAGCACAGGGTTTTATAGCAAACAGAACAAAGAAAATTTTTCCAATATGTCAGAAATTACAGGGTTCTAAAGGTCAGATACCCCAATGGTGAGGAGGGGTAGGAATGACAAGAATTGATGAGCTACAGAAAGGTCAAAGCAACTAGTTTCCATGATGCAAGACATGTTAGTTATCTAAATGTATTAAGAAAAACATAGTGGTTAAACCAGTAAGGTGAGATAAAGCAGAGAGGGGGAAGGCTTGATGTAAATCATAGATATCAAAGACAAGGAAATAGGTGTGGGGGGTCTCATTGCCAGGGTACTGACGAGGCTTGTGATGGAGTATGCTTATGTATGTGATCAAAGGATGAAAGGATGATGAACTCTGGGTGAATATAGTGAACTTTGAGTAAATTTACAAGCAGGCAGCCATTTGGTCTACTAGCAGGGTAGTGAACTAAATGTGAGAGGATACAGGCTTTTGTGAAGCTTTGAGAGACTAACAAGGGGAAACTGAGTCATGGAAAGCATTTCCCTCTTAGCTCCATCCTTAGAGGGGAGAGATTAACAGAGTGTCTTTCCAGACCTCCATCACAAGGATGGGAGAGCTCCCCTAAGCTCTACCAGGCTTTCACATAGTCCCACAGCAGAGTACACACTTCACTTGCATGAGGCCCTGCATTCTTTTTTCTATTTTTTTTTACTAGTGATTTACAAAATTACAAGATAACAGGGGTTTAATTCCACACTGTCCCCACCACCAGAGTTCTGTGTCCCTATCCCCTCCACAGGAAACTGCAATGATTCTCCCAAAGTCACAGATATGGGTTGATTACTATTTCTATATCTTTATATATATATGCCATTTCCCCCCTATAGTCCTGCCTTCTTTTCCTTTCTTTTTTAAATATTTATATATATTTATTTTTCCCTTTTTGTTGCCCTTGTTGTTTTCTACTGTTGTAGTTATTATTGTTGTTGATGCCATTATTGTTAGATAGGACAGAGAGAAATGGAGCGAGAAGGGGAAGACAGAGAGGGGAAGAGAAAGATAGACATCTGAAGACCTGCTTCATCACCTGTGAAGCAACTCCCCTGTAGGTGGGGAGCCGGAGGCTTGAACCAAGATCCTTATGCAGGTCCTTGCACTTTGCTCCATATGTGCTTAACCCGCTGTGCTACCACCGACTCCCTTCTTTTCCTTTCTTAGTAACACTAATACCTATTACTACTGCTGAGTGTCCTTCCTATTTCCCTCTTCTCTCTCCAAGTCCTTATGAAGTTGGAGTTCAGAGTCCTCTGGTCATCTTGTACTAACATTTCTCCTTCTCTGGAAGTATGAACCAAAATTCTATATGGGCCGCAAAAGGTGGGAAGTCTGGCTTCTGTAATTGCTTCTCCACTGGCTAGGGGTGCCATTGCATTCTTTAGCATGGTGCATGCACATATCATTTAAACATAGTGCATGTTCTTACAGGTGTGTAGTAAACAAAGACTAGTGGGATTATGGTTGCAAGGTGGACATTTATATGATACAAAATAGTTGTAATTATTTAATACATTATTTTCTTTCAAGTGCAATGTAACTGAAGCAAAGCCATATTTCATAGAGAACATGTAGACTCTGAAGAGGTTGTGTCCTGGCTCTGCTACAAGGAAGTAGAAATGAAAAAAATCACTTTACCACAAAATACACCAAGCATCTAACTTTTCCTTCTTCCTAAGTGATCTGGATGTTACTATCTACCTGTGATCACCACACAACTATACAGATGAAATTAAATATGAAGAAAATCAGAAAACCAAGCTTGATATCAGGCGATGCTTTGTTGAGCAAAAATGTCGGCTTACACCACTAGGTGTAGAGGATTTTTGGTTCTTTTTGCCTATATTGAATGAAGAGACCTCATTCTTTCAATCATTTGTCATTTTCACTGGGCTGGCTTCACGGGTGGGAGACAGAGACAACCAGGGACTCATGGCTGAGTGGAGAGCAGTATTTCTTTATTGACGAGCAGGGAATCGGTACAACAAACTAATCTCTTCTTATCACAACACAATTTTCCTGTCTTGCATCTCTCTCCTACCTCCCTCCTGAGGTGGAAGAGTCAGGAACAAAGGAAATATGTACAATAGGGGGCGGGGAGAAGAAAGAAGTGCGAACCAGCAATGACTAAACCAAATGTTCCAAAAGTTGGGAGGGGGAGACCAAACCAATATCCCGGAGGCTGGGGGGTGCCCAGCCAACAATGGACGTGCAAACAGAACACATAATAAGCAACACAAGCGAACCCAATGATGATGATAAAAACAAGACTTCACAAGCAGAATCTAGAAGCATATCAACAATTCCCCCTTTTCTTTTTAACTAATGGCCATAGTATCAGGAGTGTGGGGTGAACAGAAACCTATATCGTACAGGCATTTTCAAAAGAACTGGCACAAGACATGGAGGAACAAGTAAGAGAGCAGCAAGAACCAGTGTGATGCCAAGGGAAGGCCTGAGGGGGGCGTTTTTTGCCTCTGTGGGCAAGGCCTAACAGGCTAAAGAATATTTCCTGCCTCTGTGGACATTACCTAGCAAGGAGAGTATGTGTGTGTGTGTGTCCTATAGAGTCCCAAGGCAGCTGGCTGCAGTCAGTCTTTGAGAAACCCAGCAGTGTAAAGGGAAGCTGCTGTAGAGTTGTGTAGTGTCCAAGAGGTGTACCAGTAAGTCTGATAAAAGTGCCAGTCCAAAGTAGATGACCATGGAAGAAATGCCAGGGGATGAAATGATGCACATCTGCCTCGATGGGGAAGATCAGCCACCGGAATTTCGTTTTCCTGTAGAGTGATCTTTGGAGTCTGTGAATCTGTTTCTTCAGGTTGTGCCAAGTCACATCATTGGTTTTGGGGGGGTGCGTTGTCCGGCGGTAGCCTGTTGCCCAGCTTCATCTCTAGGAAGTGCACGAGTGCGATCACTGTATGGATGTCTGCGTATTCTAGCTCGTCTGCCATCAGAGACAAGCTGGGGATCTTGGACAGGGAGCCCAGTTCTGGCAGGGGGTCCAGTTCTGGCAGAGTGCCCGTGGTCACCGGGGGTCTGGGATCTGCCCAGACATTGTAGCAGGAGGGCCAGCCATGTAGAAGGCGCAGGCCGAGGCACCCCAGGGTGGGGGCCAGGATGGGCTGCCACTGTGCCTCTGGCAGCCAAGCAGCGCAGAGGGAGCCCATGCCCAGCCCCCCATGTCCCGTGGTGGCGAGCAGGCTCCAGCAGGCAGGCGGTGGGTGGAAACCAAAGTGTGGCTCAGAGCGAAATGTTCCAGAGACAGAGAAACTATCTCATAAAGAAAGGGTAGAGGCTTTTGGAAACCTCTCTATAAGTAGAAATGCAGGCCATGGCATCTTTACTTTTCTAGTCTCTTTTGGTCTGCTGAATGCATGTGGAGCCAAGATTCTTGTCCCTATCCAGGTGCCATTTTGTCGTTTTTGCCAGGCTGGCTTCACGGGCGGGAGACAGAGACGACCAGGGACTCATGGCTGAGTGGAGAGCAGTATTTCTTTATTAATGAATGGGGATTTGGTACAACAAACTAATCTCTTCTTATCACAACACAATTTTCCTGTCTTGCATCTCTCTCCTACCTCCCTCCTGAGGTAGAAGAGTCAGGAACAAAGGAAATATGTACGATAGGGGGCAGGGAGAAGAAAGAAGCGTGAACCAGCGATGACTAAACCAAATGTCCCAGAGGTGGGGGTGGGGGGAGACCAAACCAATATGCCAGAGGCAGGGGGGGTGCCCAGCCAACAGTGGACATGCAAACAGAACACATAGTAAGCAACACAAGTGAACCCAATGATGATGATAAAAACAAAAGACTTCACAAGCAGAATCTAGAAGCATACCAACAATCATTATTCTTTATGCTTCTTCAATACAAATTGAACTGTAACGTATCAATTCACCAGGGATAACATCAACAACAGCTTTCAAATACTCAACTAATATTGTGAAGAATTTGCTTCTGGAAGTTTATACATGTAGTTAAACTGATATTTCCTTTTCAAATTTTAATAGGCCAGGTTCTGGGGCTGGGTGGTGGCACACTTAGTTGAGTGCATATGATACAATGTGCAAGGACTGGGGCTCAAGCCCCTAGCCCCCTCCTGCAAGGGGAGAGCTTTGCAAGTGGGGAAGCAGTGTTGAGGGTGTCTCTCTGTCTCTCTTCCTCTTCCTCTCCATTTCTGGCTGTCTCTATCCAGCAAATAAATAAAGATAACTAAAAAATGATAAAAATAAGCCATGTTCTCTCATATGAATGGGAAATCTGGAAACAAAAAAGAAATGCTATCAAAATAAATAAAAAGAATACAGTACAGTTGTCTAAATATTTCAAATGAAAAATTTCTAAAAGTTGTGATTTCTATTCTGTATCACATGCTGAGTGCAGAGAGGCTGTGGTTATTGTTGAAGTTTAAAACCTTCCCACAACAGTGGAGTTTTCTATGAATCTTGCAGAACAAATTCCCCAGATTTTATAGGAAAGTATTGTACAGTACTCTTTGGTTGCTTAAGACCCGGTTTCCTAATAGTTTCTGAAAGCTGTTGACTGTTAGAAATGAACATGTTGATTTGGGCATGCAGGAGGAGGACATGCAGAAAACAGAGGGGATGCCAATTCACCATACAGCAGGGAAGGAGCAAATTAACAAGGCTCCTGCTCTCTGGACATATGATCCAGGAGGTCTGAACATCTCAGAATAACAGAGACGTATTCTCCCCAAGTTACTTTACTGGGCAGAGTTTGCATGTCACCAGAGTTAAGTTCATGAGTGAGATGCTAGGGTAAGACAGTTCTTCCTCCACAGGAATACTTTGGCCTCTCAGGAGACATCTGGCTATATGTGGAGATATCTTTTTTGAAAGTCTAGTGCCATGCAATGGATAGAGGTGAAGTATGCTACAAAGCATCTTCATACTGAACAGGACCACACTGTACAACTGCTGGGAAATTGTGCCGATGCAGTCACATCTGCCATGTTGTCCCCTCAGGTTACTGCTAGTTCCTGGGAGAGTTGGGACATTCTCAGAGTGCCTGTTTAGCCATGTTGTGCCCTCAGGGCATTGTCTATATCCCCACGATATTTGGAGTGCTTTGGTTACTCCTCCCCCCTCCCATTATCATGAGAGTTATTATCCTATCCTGGAGTACTATGGTTACTCCTCCCCCATCCCATTCTCGCGAAAGCTACTCCTATAAAAGCCCTTCTTCTTCCGCACCTCGCTCTCTTGCCAGCGCGCGCTTCACTCTGGTGTTCAGACACAGGAAAGGTTACTGCGTGAGGCGGCCATTTTGGCTACCTCCACGTGTCCCAACCTGCCTCTCTAGCACCCA
This sequence comes from Erinaceus europaeus, assembly GCF_950295315.1. Classification (NCBI taxonomy): domain Eukaryota; kingdom Metazoa; phylum Chordata; class Mammalia; order Eulipotyphla; family Erinaceidae; genus Erinaceus; species Erinaceus europaeus. The sequence goes on from NC_080179.1 coordinate 35,389,871, forward strand.
ACTCTGAGGTGCCAGCACAAATAAAGATTTGTGTTTCCTCTTCACTCCGGACCCCCTATCTCTCTTCTCCGCGGCCTGCACAACAACATCTGGCACAACAACATCTGGTGCCTGATGTGTCCCGCACTCACGCCCAGCCTGAGGTCCAGAAAAGCTGCCCAGACACAGGTAAGTGGCATCCGCCCACCTCTGTGGCCCCGTGTTTCCCTCCACCATGGGATTATTTCCGTTTTATGAGGAGGTGTCCCAGACATTCTATCCTTCTTTCCTGGGACAGGATTTCAATCTTAGAGACGCTTTAATTTTTGCTACACCGTGGGTTCTCATGGCTATATTTACTATTTTCAGGATATGTACATGGCCTCCTGCCAAAAGGTTAAGTGACCTTGAGTCTGAGATACGGGAGTTAAAGGATATTTGCTTAAGACTTAAACACCCTAAGCAATCTGCAGTCAGCCCCAAAACTGCTGCCTCTGGAGACACGAGTTCAGTTTCTCCTGCGGCAGCTTCTGCTTCCACAAACCCTCCCCCCACTGCCCCCGCAGACACGTGTTCGGCCGCTCCTTTGACCCCTCCCCCAGCTGTCCCCACAGACACGGGTTCGGTTTCTCTTGCTGCAGCTTCCGCTTCTTTGACTCCTCCCCCTGCTGACACCTCATCATTAAGAGACCTTGTGGCTGAGATACGAGAGTTAAAGGATATTTTTTTCAGCATTTAGGGACCTTAAACCATTTGCAGTCCCCGCCAAGAGCTTCATCCCCATAGATAAGTGTTCAATTTCCCCTGCCACTACAGCACCTTCCATTTCCATAGATCTCTCCCCAGTGTCATCAAACCAAATCCACACCTTCCCAGTAAATGTGGCCCCAACTAGACAAAATCCTCAGGTGTGGCATCCATACTCCTCCAAAAACCTCAGGGAACTCAGACAAGCCGTGAAGGAGGACAGAATTCATGCAACATGGACCAAGTCCATTTTAAGGAGTTTTTACCAGCACCTTAACACCCCCCAGGACTGGAAAGACCTGGTTTGTGCTGCACTCCCAGACCCCCTCTACCTACAGTGGACAACATACTTCCATGATGAATGCTCTAGACAATCTCAGGAAAATAGTAACAAACAGCATGGAATTTTGATGCATTGTTTGGAGCAGGAGAGTTTGAATCTGGAACTCAGCAGGCAGAAGCCAAGTTTCCAACTGGTTATTTTGAACAGGTACACATCTGCGCAACACAAGCATGGGAAAGATTAACCCCGACCACAGTAGAGGCCTCAGTCCCTATTAACTCTTCTCCAAAACACTGATGAAACCTTAGCAAATTTCATCTCAAGGGTGAGGCAAACCTTAGAAAGAAAGGTTTATAATCCTGAAATCCTCTCTTTCCTCCTGCGTTCTATTGTCTGGGATGGCATGATACCACAATTCCATCAGGCATGCCTTAGTCTTAAACACCTACACCCAGATAATTGGATTTTAGTGACACAGGAACTTACATCAGGCAATTATGGGGCATCCGCTATGACACAGGTTTATGCAGTTACCCCACGTAATCAAAACGGGGCCTGCTTTCTGTGCGGTCACGAAGGGCATTGGCGTAACCAATGTCCTGATAAGCTGCAACCATGCCACCAGTTAGAGCTACCACCCCTCCAGTCAGGGCAATACCGCCTCCAGTCAGGGCAACCCCGCCCCCAATCAGGACAACCCCGCCTTCAGTCAGGGAGCCAGAAGCCACATACGGTCTGTCCAAGATATCGTAAAGGGTTTCACTGGAAGAGAGATTGTTGGTCCAGACTTCATAAAGATGGCACGCCCCTGAATGGTACAAATTTGGAGCCTGAGATTTTGTGGACCACTCCTGTTTTAGAATGTGGTCACCCTACTATGACAGTAAAGATTGACAATATTCCTTTTAAATGTTTTATTCACACGGGGGCATAAAAGACTATTTTAAGGCAAGCAGAGGTTCCCCAAAATTGGTAACTCCTCCCAGGACCTCGTATACATGGCATTGGAAGGGTGACCCAATCCTTTCTCACACGAGATTTGCTCATGTGGGAAGACCTGGAAGGATCTACTGGACACTTCCACCCATTGGTAGCTGATATTAGCACCAACCTAGTGGGCAGGGATCTTCTAGAATGTCTTGATGTTAGGATATCCACAGATGCCTCTGCAGAGCGTAACACCCGCTCCCGCGAGACTACATCTAATCAGCACCCCCAATACTAAATGCCACTGTTCGTAGCCAAACACCCCGCTTAAGCTGGCTTTCTAATGAGCCTGTCTGGGTGGAACAGTGGCCTTTACCTAGGGATAAACTAGAAATTTTAAAAGAGCTCGTCCGAGAGCAGTTGTCTTTGGGACACATTCATCATTCTCGAAGCCCATGGAATACTCCTGTCTTTGTGATTAAAAAGCGCTCAGGAAAATGGCGCCTCCTCCAAGATCTCTGTGCAGTAAATAAAACCATGCAGCTCTGGAGCTCCCCCCAAAAGGGTTTGCCTCTTGCTTCTGCAATTCCCACAGAAATTCCAATCATAGCTATTGATATACAAGATTGTTTTTTCTCTATTCCCTTGCATCCACAAGATAGTAAACGTTTTGCCTTCTCTGTTCCTTCTATTAATAACACCAGCCCTGCTGATAGATTTGAATGGGTGGTGCTGCCCCAGGGTATGGCCAATAGTCCTACAATTTGTCAAGAGGCTGTTAAATCTGCCCTTTTTCCATATATCCATAAGGATGACGTGTTAATATGGGGAAAATCAGATACAGATCTCTATGCCTTACATGATTTAATCATTCCTGCATTAAAGAAAAGCGGCCTTAATGTGGCTCCTGAGAAGATACAGATAATTCCTCCAATATCTTTTTTAGGTTCAGAGATTTCTTTAATGCAAATTCGTCCCTTAAAACCTAATGTCACCTTTCCTTCTAACCTTACTTTTGCTTCTTTACAAAGTTTTCTAGGAAATTTAAATTGGCTTAGGCAGTATCTCTATCTGCCTACATGTTTGTATGCATGAGACCTCTTCTATTTCATTTGGTTTAAATCCCCCCTGCTTAACACTATTGTTGGTATGCATGAGACCCCTTCTGTTTCATTTGGTTTAAATCCCCCCTGCTTAACACTATTCTATTTACATAACCACTTCATTCTATTTACATAACCACTGTTAACAAGTTCCACCCTCCCTCCAGGGCATTTGTGGTTCAGTGATAGGAATCTCGCCTAATCTGCCCCCTCTTTGTCACACTCTGATTTTCACCAGTCACTTTTCTCTCCACCCTCTCTATGTCACATCCTGTTTCCACCTTACTTGGCAAGTATATATAAAGACAGCATTGTGAGTTTTACAGTACTGTACTTTGAGTTTAACTTAGCTCATCTTAGATTGTGCTGTGTCCTGCATGAATAAAGAGATACTGCCTACAACCCAGCCATGAATCCCGGGTCGTCTGTTACCCACCTGTGAAGCCAGCCCGGCAAAAACAACATAACCCATCGAAAACAACACCTACAAGCTGCCTCCAACTGTTTGGCCTGTTGGAAGGAAACAAACAGCCCTCCTCAATATGTAAGTTAACTCCCGAGGCCTCCTTGGCACTGGAAAGGGTTAACCAGGCCCTCCAGGACATGCACATTGTTTGATTCTCCCCCTCCTCTCCGGTAAACCTTCTAATCTTCAACTCCACCCCCACAGTAGTAGGGGCATTGTGGCAAGACCATGGGGTTCTTAAGTGGCTTCACATGCCAGTAGGAGGAGCTCCAAGACTCCTCACTGAGATAGACGTGTTAGCATTTATGTTTTGCCAAGGGAGAAATAGGTCTGTGCAGGTCCTAGGGAAAGAACTGGATTTAATTATTCTGCCCTTTTCTCTCACAGATACAGAGTGGCTCATACGCCATCATTCCCGCTTTGCCATAAGCTTCATGGGGTTTCCAGGACAAATAGATAACCATTTTCCTTCTAATAAATTGATAGCTTCTTTACCTCTTTTGCCTCTACTAGCACCTAAACTTTTCTCTCGAGATCCCATTCCTTCTGCTCCTAGTCTTCACTGATGATGGAAAAAAGGGAGCTGCTGCCCTCATATATTACCCAGACAAACAACCTCCTAAACCTCTCTTTACTGAGCTTCCTGAGAATTCCCCTCAGTACAAAGGACTTTATGCTGTTTTCCTTGCATTAAAAGCTGTACCAGAATCCTTCAACCATTTTTCTGACAGTGTGTTCACGGGCGGGTAACAGAGATGACCAGAGACATATGGCTCGGCAGGGAAGCTGTATTTCTTTATTCAGGAACAACGATTCATAAACTAAGACAAACTAATCACCAAACAGAACTCTGCTGTCTCTTTGCGGAGGTGCAAGCACTCTCTCCAACTCTGGAACTCTCCAACTCTGGAACTCTGGAACTCTGACCCTCTCTCCGGGTTCCTATGGGCGGGGCCAAGCGGGCCCGTGAAACTAACTGGACTGATCCAATTCTCTCGGCGGGGGAGAACTACCCAATGTAAAGCATACAACAATTCCCCCTTTTCTTTTTAACTAAATGACTACAGTATCAAGGGTGTGAGGTGAACAGAAACATATATCATACAGGCATTTTTAAAAAAGAAACTGGCACAAACATGGAGAAACATGCAAGCAAGTAACAAGAACCAGTGTGCTGCCAAGGGAAGGCCTGAGGGGGCCATTTTTGCCTCTGTGGGCAAAACTTAATCAGCTTAAAAAAACATTTCTTGCCTCTGGGGGGCGTACTTGCTTCGACGGGCATTTGCATGGGGGCAGGGAATGGCCTAGAGTCCCAAAGGCAGCTGGCTGCAATTTACTTACTATGAAACAAAACTTGTTATTAGCATATTTCTAATAGAGAAGGAATTTGAGACTTTTACATATCAACAACGTCTTTTAACCTTTTGTTACACCCATTCAAATGGAGTCACACCCTAGTTGTGCAGGAAAGGAAACCTCAAGCATGAGAATAATTAGCATAGCCATTGTGCGATCTACCATATCTAACAGAGATGGTAATGGAGAGTTTTACATATCAACAAGTCTATTTAACCTTTTGTTTAGACCAACTTAGTTAAAATATATTGATTGTTAACTAATTTTTACCTCAGACTTTAAATGTAAGTTAATTTTATCTTTATGAGAATTACGTTGAAAACCTTTTTTTTTAAATTTTTTTTTATTTTTAAATTTTTTATTTAAGAAAAGATTAGTGAACAAAAGCATAAGGTAGGAGGGGTACAACTCCACACAATTCCCACCACCCAATCCCCATAACCCACCCCCTCCCATGGTAGCTTTCCCATTCTCTATCCCTCTGGGAGCATGGACCCAGGGTCATTGAGGGTTGCAGAAGGTTTTTCATTTAACTTTGCCTAGTAAGAATTTAGCCTTAAAGTTACATTCTTAACCTTAAAGTTATTGTTTACCAAACTTTAAACATACACATAAACATGGTCATTAATACAAAAGGAGAGAAACCTTTGTTACGAAGACATGTCATTTTAAACACGAATTTAAATCTGTACTGTTTTAGTTGTTGCGGGGGTGCATTGTCCAGTGGTGGTCTCTTGGGCAGCTTCACTTCTAGGAATTGCAGGTTGCGATCTCTGCACAAATCTCTGCGTACTCCAGCTTGTCTGCCGTCAGACCGGACCGGCAGCTGGAGATCTAGTGTGCCCAGTTTCGGCAGGGAGCCCGGGGGTCCGGGAGGTCCGGGATCATTCCAGAATTCATAGCAAGAGGGCAGGTGGGCCAGTATTGTAGAAGGCGTGGGCCTAGGTGCCCAGGGGTGGCGGCCATGATAGGATGCCTCGGCCCTGCCCCATGGCCCTGCCATGTCTGCTGCCCTGCTCGCAGTGGCCGAGCAGCGTAGAGGGATCACGCGTCCAGTGCCCTGCACCAAGCAGTGGAGAGCCGGCTCCTGTGGGCTGGCCTGCGTGCTGGCATTGGGCTCCTGCGTGGTGGCATCGGGCTCCTGCGTGGTGGCATCGGGCTCCTGCGTGCTGGCGTCAGCCTCCTGCGGGCTGCAGGGCTGCGGGCGCGGTGCGCGGGGTTGTCTGGGTGCAGCCGGCTGGCTGGCTGTTTAGCCAGGTGGTAACAGCAGCTCCGCGCCTCGCCTCCCGCCCGCTGGCTATTCCCGTGGGCTGTTCTGAGTTCGCCCGAGCGAGTGGAAACCACAGAGTGGTCCAGAGATAAATGTTCCAGAAACAGCAAAACAGTCTCGTGAAGAAAGAGCAGAGGCCTTTGGAGATCTCTTCACAAGCAGAAGAGAAGGCCACAGTGCATAGGTAGCCAAATTGTCTTTACTTATCTGGGAGATGCGCAGGTCAGGTCCACGTGGGTGCCATTTGTTGTTAAAATTCAGTGGCTCCAGCTGGCCGGGCTAGCTTCACGGGCAGGTAACAGAGGCGACCAGAGACATACGGCTGGGCAGGGAAGCTGTATTTCTTTATTCAGGAACAACGATTCATAAACTAAGACAAACTAATCACCAAACAGAACTCTGCTGTCTCTTTGCGGAGGCGCAAGCACTTTCTCCAACTCTGGAACTCTCCAACTCTGGACTCTGGAACTCTGACCCTCTCTCGGGGTTCCTATGGGCGGGGCCAAGCGGGCCCGTGAAACTAACTGGACTGATCCAATTCTCTCGGCGGGGGAGAACTACCCAATGTAAAGCATACAACAGTGTATACTGTTAACTTACTTCCATGGCTTGCTCATTCTTATGTGAAAATTGATGACAACCCACTTTCCCCTCTCTTGATTCAAATCACCTCTATGCTCTCTTCTCGAACCCAACCACTGTATATTCAGCACCATTGTTCCAACAGCCCTCTTCCTGGTTCCCTGTCCGAAGGGAATGCTGCAGCTGACCGCCTTGCCTTCACAGGAGCTCTCCTAGTCTCTGTCTCTGATCCTTCCATTCTCTAACCCATGCTAATCTTTTTTTTTTTTTTTTGCAATTTCCAAGTGTCTTTAATCAGAAGAGCAGCTGTTTTTATACTCTCCAAGTAGGGTGGAAACAGGATGTGATATAGAGAGGGCGGAGAGAAAAGTGACTGGTGAAAATCAGAGTGTGACAAAGAAGGGATCAGTGTGTGACAAGGAGGGGGTGGAGCAGGAGAGAATCCTATCATAGAACCACCAATGCCCTGGAGTGCTTTATGTAAAAGTGATTTATGTAAATAGACCAAAGCTTTGGATCAGTAAAATCCCTATATAGGCATATGGTTAAGCAGAAGCCAGGGGGAGATGGCAACTACCCAACATCTCCCCCTTTCTTTTTAACTTTTTGCCATAGTATCAGGAGTGCGGGGCACTTTGTGAGGCAGGGAGACTGATAAGAGGCACACCTTTTTTGGGGTTCTACTGTCCCTCCTTGCTCAACCTCTCCGTGGAGAGAGAGACTAACAGGATTGACACACCCCTCAGGCTCAAGCCCTTCCAAGCTCAACCATATCCTCACAATTTCCCAACATCTTCCTCTTACTTAATGGCCATATATAACTGGGTCAATGTCTGTAAAAGGCTTCATCTCTGTCAGGGGAATAGCAGTGTAGGGGTGAACGGAAACCTGTTGGGAAGAAAGCAGAATGATAGTGTGTAAGTGTCTTCAAAAAGAACTAGCACAAGACAGGGAGGGATAAGTAAGAGCAGCAAGAGACAGAGTGAGCCTGATGGGTGGAGGAGTGGGGGCCTGATAAGCCGAGGGGCTAGAGGGGTGATCTGGCATTGCAAAATCCCGAGACAGCTGGCGGTAAGTTCTATGAACTGCTACAGTCATTCTTCAAGAAGTCCAGCAGTATAAAAGGAGTGTCCAGCAAGTTCTATAGAAGCATCAGTCCAATGTCAACGGCCAGGAAATAAATGCCACACGTCTATCTTGATGGAGGAGGACGGCCACCGGAACTTTTCTTCTCTGTAGAGAGTGACCTGGAACCGCCAAAACATGATGGGCGAAACAGAAGCAGGAAGAGCAGACACCGATGGTTGAGAGAAAGGCAGTAGGAAAGTCTTGTCCTTCGGAGTCTGTGAATCAGGTTCTCCAGATCGTGTCAGGTCACATCATGGGTTTCTGGGGATGGCTGTAATTGTGGGTGATGTCAGAGGTCAGGGGTCCAAGATGGATTTCTGGGGATTCTATATGAGCAGATGCTTCTTTATGCGAAGGCTTGTCATAGCTGTAGTCAATTACTTATGAAAAACTTTGTAACAAATTAGAAGTTTACTACAATTGATAACTCAATGATTATAACTGGTTTAGGTATCTTTATAATTTTGTGTAAAGGTCATCTTACGTGACCTCATGTAGCAGTCTTTATATAGCAAAGTTTTCATACCGAGTTTAAGTTACATATATTGATTCTTGACTATTTTTACATTGGGTTTTTAAGCAAACTCAGGTTACTAGAGTTAACACATTTTAGTGACAATTTTTTTTTTTGGTACATTTACAATATCAGATTGATGCCAAATTTGTTGTGGATTAATTTCCACAAGATAGCTTACAGAACATTTTGGGGGCCCTCCAAAAATGTCCTGTATAGAGAATTTGTATTTTAACTTAGGAGATGATGAATTGTCACATTGAATATTTAGAGTTTTACCTTAAACACTCAGTTACTTAAATGAATTGATTTTACCTCTTCTCGTAAAAATGTAACTTCGAAGTTACAATTTAACTGTCAAGTTAATGTTTACCAAACTTGAAACACGCATATTAAACATATAGTTTATAACACACAGGAGGAGAAAAACTTGTAAATAAGATATATCATTTCAAATGTGAATTGAGAACTACTGTCATAGTTGAACCATCTTTACTCACACAGTTTAAGAGTAAACATTTCATATTGATATCAAGACTTAAAAAAGAAATCAAAAGGGGGGAATGAACAATTTTTGGACTGTTTCTGGACGTCTCCAGAAACCATGGCTGCGTCCAGCCGTTTGATATAAAGTCAGTTAACTTTCAGAGTACTCTGAGCACAATGGGTCATACAAAAATTTTGGTCACTCAATTTTTTTTTTCACTCACTCACTCACAAAACACAACTGGCCAGTCATAGCATAAGACATTCATTCGGGGGGGGGGGAAGTTCTGTGAATCAGATTTTTTTTTTCATTCTGCCATGCTGTATTATGGATCCTGGGGTGCATCCTGTAGCCAGTCCTCTTGCAGCCAGTCTTCTTGCAGTGTTTCTTGTTCTTCAGGGATATCAGCGCCATCATGTGGGTATTGCCGGACATGGCGGGCAGGAACCCAAACAGGCTTGGAGTAATTTTGTGGAAAAATACATGCGAAACCCCTCCCCATAGTCAACAGGGGGTCAGGTCCTTTCCAAATTTTATCAAGTGGGTCTTTCCATTTGACTTTAATAAACCCATGCTAATCTTAAAGGCCTTCGAGCTCAATTTCCTGATGTTCCTTTACCACAGTTAAAACATATCCTAGCTACATGCTCTTCCTGTGCAAGTCTCATAAAAACACCTGCTATTCAGACTCTTGGTGTTAACCCCCAAGGTTTAAAAGCTAATGCTATCTGGCAAATTGATGTCACCCACATACCAAACTTTGGCAAACAAAAATATGTGTTTGTCTCAATTGATACCTTTTCTAAATTTATGTGGGCAACAGCTCAGACAGGAGAAAGCGCTAAAAAGCTTATAAGCCATATGCTCTCCAGTTTTGATGTGATGGGCTTACCTCTTCAACTGAAAACTGACCGTGGACCTGTGTTTACCAGCAAACAATTTAAAGATTTTTGTTCCCTCTGGATCATTACTCATACCACAGGCATTCCCTATAATCCACAGGGACAAGGCATTGTCGAGAGGGCCCATCAAACCTTTAAGGCTCAATTAAATAAAGATAAAGAAGGAATGTACCCCCGAATATCCAGCTAGCAAAAGCCTTAACTATGTTAAATTTCTTTAATATTTACAATAACTCGGACTTACCTCCTATTATTCTTCACTGGCAAACATCATCTACTCTCCCATCTATTAAGGTCAAATGGAAAGAGCCACTTGATAAAATTTGGAAAGGGCCTGATCCTCTATTGACCATGGGAAGAGGTTTTGCATGCATTTTCCCACATAATTACTCTAAACCTGTCTGGGTTCTTGCCCGCCATGTCCGACAATACCCTCATGATGGCACTGTTATCCCTGAAGAGCAAGAAATACAAGACGACTAGCCGCAGGATACATCCCAGGATCCATAATATGACATGGCAGAACCTACAAAAGTTGGCTCACAGAGCCCTCTCTCCTACCCATTTCCTGAATGTCTTATGTTATGACTGGCCAGTTGTGTTTTGTGAGTGAGTTTGTTGAATGACCAAAAATTTTTGTATGACTCATCTGATCAGAGTACTCTAAATGTGAAAACCATTGTCACTAACATGCGTTAACTCTCAAGTAACCTGAACTCCTATGTGCCACTGTTAGGTGTGGTGATACCTGGTAAATAAGGCAAGATTTGGTCCCTGCCCTCATGGAGTTTACAACCTGGAGCAGGTTGTAAATAAAGCTATCTGGGGCTGGGCAGTGGTGCATCCAGTTAAGTGCACACAGTCCTGTGCGCAAGGACCTGTGCAAGGATCAGGGTTTGAGCCCCTACTGCCCACTTGCAGGGAGAGATGCTTCAGGAGCTGTGAGTCAGGTCTTCAGATGTCTATCTTTCTTTCTTCTCTATCCTGTCCAACAGCAAAGGAAAAAATGGCCACGAGGAGCAGTGGATTCACAGTGCAGGCACCAAGCTCCAGTGATAATCCTGGAGGTAAAAACAAACAAATACTAACAAAAGGCCCGTAAAAGAACTCTAACTGTGCCTTAGTGAGGAACATTTACACGAAGCCTGAAAAGCTTCCACATGTGTGGAACTCCACTTTCACCACACAACAATCTCATAAACACAGGGGATCTTCCTCCTTTTTAAAAAAAGTGATTACAGAAACAAAATTTACAGGGGCTGCATACTGTTGCACCTGGTTTGAGTGTACGTTACATCACCAAGGAGAAGCGCCAGGGTTCAAGCCCCAGGTCCCTACCTGTAGGAGGGAAGCAGTGAAACAGTGCTGAAGATGTTTTATCAAACAAATAAAATATTAAAAATTTTATTATTTAAACAAGGGAGGAAAAAAGACCACAGCATTGCTCATCTCTGGTTTATGGTGCTACCAAGAATTGAACATGGGATCTCCCAGTCACAGATATCAAAGTCTGGTGCACTGCCATTGTGCTGGCTCCCTAGTCCTATCATCCTTTTTTTGTTTGTTTGTTTTACAAAAGATAAAGAGGCTAAACATAGATCTAGAGTCTGAGGCCCAAGGTCACAGGACTCTTAAGTGGCAGGGCTAAAACTTCAGTCTAGTTGTTCTGCTTACAAAGCATGGCTACACACAGGTCTTTTGGTTCTATTTGAACTGGAATTTTCTCTCCTGATCTCCAACAGCGATTTGGGTATAGAACTTTTCTTTTTTTTTCTGGGGGGGGGGAGATAAAAAGCAGAAAACCCCAGATTTCCTCCATCTTTATGCTTAGACAATAAATGGAGTTATTTTTCTAGCTGTTTCATATATATATGATGCTTCTATGAGCCAGCTGGCTTCTGACCTTCGGGAACCACATCTTCATTTCCTGTGCAGCCTTTTATAGGTCTGCACTGACCCAGTAACTGCCTGACGGAACCAGCAGAGTTAACTGTGCTGTATGGAACTCCATACAGCTGGGGCTGTACATCACCAGCTTCCAGAGGCCTGATGCTTTCTTACCAAGGAGAAGAGCTCAGCAAACTTAGCCGCAAAAAAGCAAATGACCCCATCCAAAAATGGGCAGAGGAAATGAACAAAACATTCACCACAGAGGAGATCCAAAAGGCTAACAAACATATGAAAAACTGCTCTAGGTCACTCATTGTCAGAGAAATGCAAATTAAGACAACACTAAGATACCACCTCACTCCTGTAAGAATGGCATACATCAAAAAGGACAGCAGCAACAAATGCTGGAGAGGCTGTGGGGACAGAGGAACCCTTTTACATTGCTGGTGGGAATGTAAATTGGTACAGCCTCTGTGGAGAGCAGTCTGGAAAACTCTCAGAAGGCTAGACATGGACCTTCCATATGACCCAGTAATTCCTCTCCTGGGGTTATACCCCAAGGACTCCATAACACCCAACCAAAAAGAGGTGTGTACTCCTATGTTCATAGCAGCACAATTCATAATAGCTAAAACCTGGAAGCAACCCAGGTGCCCAATAACAGATGAGTGGCTGAGAAAGCTGTGGTATATATACACAATGGAATACTATGCAGCTATCAAGAACAATGAACCCACCTTCTCTGACCCATCTTGGACAGAGCTAGAAGGAATTATGTTAAGTGAACTAAGTCAGAAAGATAAAGATGAGTATGGGATGATCCCACTCATCAACAGAAGCTGACTTAGAAGATCTGAAAGGGAAACTAAAAGCAGGACCTGATCAAATTGTAAGTAGGGCACCAAAGTAAAAACCCAGTGGTGAGGGGTAGACATGTAGCTTCCTGGGCCAGTGGGGGGTGGGAGTGGGCGGGAGGGATGGGTCACAGTCCTTTGGTGGTGGGAATGGTGTTTATGTACACTCCCAGCAAAATGTAGACATATAAATCAGTAGTTAATTAATATGAGAGGGGGAAATCAATTGTATGTCTCAAAGTTTCTCAAAACACAAACTGAATCTTTTAAATATATAGGCTATGTATTTGATATGCGGACTCTCTCAAAAGCCTAGACCAAGTAGATTAGAAGCATCCAATAGCACAGCTATATACAAGATACTGGGTACTGTACAGCAAACCATAACAAAGGGACTTTTCAAAGTTAACCCAATTAACAAATAATGTGATGATAATATTAACTATCTATTGTCTTTTTGAACCCTAAGACAGCAGGAACCTCACATCTTCACTATAGAGCCCCTACTTCCCCCAGCCCTGGAACCCTTGGATAGGGCCCACTTTCCCGTATGCATCTCCAAATCCAAACCAAATAATATTGCATCTGCCGATCACAACCTAACCAAAGTAACGATTGCCACCTCAACATGCTTCACCTCAGACTGTATCCAGAGACTTCACGTGTGGAATGACAACCCTTCAACTTCATTACTCGGGTGAGACCTTTCCTTTTATAGTACACTCTAATTTCATCTCAGGTAGTTCACTTTCTAACAAAGTCCCATAATCTAGATATACACCAGTTTCTGTGAGAGAGAGCTTATGTGCACACGTATCCATAAACTACTGCAAAATATATACCTGAAAGCAGAAGTACACTAGAGTTTGCAGTGAGTACCTCCCTAACACTTCCTCTCCACTATTCCAAGCTTGGGATCCATGATTGCTCAACAAATTGTTTGGCTTCATATGTTAACTCTCTTTTCAATCACCAGGTTCCAGATGCCACCAGGATGCTGGCTAGGCTTCCCTGGATTGAAGACCCCACCAATGTGCCCTGGAGCTCAGCTTCCCCAGAGACACACCTTACTAGGGAAAGAGAGAGGCAGACTGGGAGTATGGACCGACCAGTCAATGCCCATGTTCAGCGGGGAAGCAATTACAGAAGCCAGACCTTCTACCTTCTGCAACCCTCAACGACCCTGGGTCCATGCTCCCAGAGGGCTAGAGAACGGGAAAGCTACCATGGGAGGGGGTGGGTTATGGGGATTGGGTGGTGGGAATTGTGTGGAGTTGTACCCTTCCTACCTTATGTTTTTGTTCACTAATCCTTTCTTAAATAAAAAATTAAAAAAAAAAAAAGCATCAGGCCTCTGGAAGCTGGTGTTATGGAGTTCCATACAGCACAGTTAACTCTGCTGGTTCCGTCAGGCAGTTACTGGGTCAGTGCAGACCTGTAAAAGGCTGCACAGGAAATGAAGATGTGGTTCCCGAAGGTCAGAAGCCAGCTGGCTCATAGAAGCATCATATATATATATATATATATATATATATATATATATATATAATATATGTATATATATATATACATATATATATGAAACAGCTAGAAAAATAACTCCATTTATTGTCTAAGCATAAAGATGGAGGAAATCTGGGGTTTTCTGCTTTTTATCTCCCCCCCCCAGAAAAAAAAAGAAAAGTTCTATACCCAAATCACTGTTGGAGATCAGGAGAGAAAATTCTAGTTCAGATAGAACCAGAAGACCTGGGTATAGGTAATGCTCTGGGTAATGTGAGAACAGAGGGTGTTCTATGCATCTACAGGCTTTCAGCTGGTCTGGTCAGGGGTGTCCCTCAGGGACAGCTAGCCTGCGCCCAAGACAGGGCTTGAACTGCGCCCTGTCTGCCCTGCCCGCAGATCCTCATGGCCCCAGGCCTTGACCGAGCTGGGCTTGAGTGGAGGGGCTTGGAGGGCAGATGCAGTCCCGCCTGTCTGGAGCACAGTTTATGAGTCTGAAGCGGGCTCAGGGGGTCTGGAACGGGGCACACGGGTCTGGATTGCGGCTAAGTGGTCTGAAGTGGGGCTCTGGGGTCTGGAACAGGCCTCAGGGGGTCTGGAGCAGAGCCCAGGGTGTCTTGGAGTAGTGCTCAGGGGCCTTAAGCTGGGCTCAAGGGTCTGGAGCAAAGCCCAGGGGTCTGGAGCGGGGATAAGGGGGTCTGGATTGGGCCTAAGGGGGTCTGGAGCAGAGCCCAGGGGGTCTGAAGTGGGGCTCAGGTGCGGCTGTCTACAGCCTCAGCTGAGCCCCGCGGGCGGCGCGCAGGCCCCTCCACTCGGGCGGGGCTCGCCTGGAGATGGCTGCCAGGCGGGGCTCGGCGAGGTTAGGCGGGCAGGTTCGCGGGGCTCGCTGGGGTAGGCTCGCCGGGCTCGCGGTACGGCACGGGGCGCCGAGCCCACCCCTTCCCGCCCCGCCGCCCTCCCGCCCGCCGGCCACCCGGCTGGGCGCCGGGAGGAAATGATGTGTTGCAGCCTGGTTAATCCCGGCGCCAGACACCCATTGGCCGGGCGCTCAGCAGCCACTTCCTCCTCCTCCTCCCCCCGCTCTCCCTCCTCTCCCCTGCTCTCCCTCCTCCTCGCAGGCTCTGGCGGCCCGCAACTTTTGGCTCTGGGACCGCCCCTCCACCCCCGCCGCGGCGAGACCGACCCCAGTCTCCACTCCCTGCTTCAGCCCCAACCCCCTACCCCAGACCCCTGCCCCCAACCCCTGCCCCAGCCTCCACAACCCACCCCCCTGCCCCAGCCCGCAGCGTCCACTCTCCACCCCCAACCCCCAGTCCCCCGCCCCCAGCCCCCGCCCCCAGCCCCCGCCCCAGCCCTCAGCCTCTGCTTCAGCCCCTACCCCTCGCCAGGGAAGTTTACCCGCCCCTCCCTCTTCCTCCCCGCCTCGCCCCGCCTCCCACTCCCTGGCGCCGCCTCTGCTGCTTTCTGCTCTGCGGGCCCCGGGCTGCAGGCCCGTCCGCACCCGGCTAGCCGCCCGCCGCCCGCCGCCCGCCGCCCGCCGCCCGCCGCCCGCCGCCCGCCGCCCGCCGCCCGCCGCCCGCCGCCCGCCGCCCGCACCAGCCGCCCGCCGCCCGCACCAGCCCTGCAGCTGCCCGGCCCGCGGAGCTCCTCCCGGCCCAGACCCGCAGAGCCCGTCTCCTGCCCCGACCAGCTCCGTGGAGCTCCGACTCCCCGGCCGGATCTGCAGCCGCCCGGCCGCCCACTGGCTTGGCCCTCGGCGAAGCCAGAGGTGAGCGCAGGCGGCTGGGAGGGGTTCGGGTAGGCGCGGGGAGGTACTGGGAGTGGGCGTCTGCTGCCCTCCGCGTTCACCTCACCCGGTGCGGGAAGCGGCCGGGACTGAATTGCCTGCCCCGGGCCTGCTGCTGGTGGGAGACGGACAGGGCTCGGGGGGAGGAGGGCTGTGTGTCTGAGTATGTATGTCTGTGTCTGTGTATGTATCTGTGTGAGTCTGTGTGTCTGTCTCTGAGTCACTGTGTCTGAGTCTGCCTGTGTGCCTCTGTCTCTATCTCTGTGTCTGTCAGTGTGTCCGGGACTCGCTCAGGGTGTGCGCCTTTGACCCGTGAACCGACCTGTCTGCGCCCTGGGGCTCACCTTCCCCAGCCCAGAGAAGAGTGAGCTGCATAGTAAGGCGGTGGGCGAGTCCCCCTCCACCCTCAGAATATCCTTCCCTTTCAAGAGGGATTTTTTTTGCTTCAAAGACAGCCAATAAACTCTGCTCAACTCCGTCCTCCCTTCGCTCTTCCTAGCTGCAGTTTTTCAAAAGGCTTCAAAGGCAGGAATGTGGGATTCATCTTCGAATCCCCAGAAGGCGAATGTGGTTACGGATGTTGCCAAGTTTGAAGCCCTTCCTTCAGTGCAGTAACCCCACAGCCAGGCCAGAACCCTTGTCTGCGGGGGAGGTGTGGGCTCCGGGGGCACCTGGATTTAGCGGGTTCTAGACAAGTAGAGTTCCTTCCAGTGCTAGATGCCTCCTCCTTTCACCCTGGGGTTTTGGATGCTACTTGGCCTGGAGAGAAGTTGGTAGAGGAAGGTGCTTAGTGGAGGAGAAAGGATTCCTCTTAGTGGCAGAATGCAAGTCTTGAATATAAAGCTGTCCTTAATTTGACTTTTGGGGGAGGTAGCAAATAATACAATGGATTGGTTCATTTATTGGCCTTTTTTTTTTTTGAGTGTGTTATGAGAGGTGGAAAAAAAAAGAACCAGTCGCATACATATTTTTATGTATTTGTAGAAGAGTCCCCAAAATGGAGACCTAACCCGTGGTTTTAAAGAATCATGACCCAGTCCCAGAGAGTGAGTGCTCAGACAGCCCTGGGGAAGATGGTGGCAGACACAGACACTATCTCTGTCCTAACCCCCCAGAAGAATCTTGCTGGAAGAGTGGTGTAAAGACATTTCAGAGCTGGGCTGATCCAAGTGGCAGGCCTTAAATGGAAACACTGTACTATGTCCTGGCACTGGTCTCTGGAGGTGGGCGGCTGGCTGGGGGCCCAGCCCTGGCAGCTAGCAGATGCTGGACTTGTGCTGACCTCAGACTGGCCAGTCAGCTTTATAGTAAACTTGAGTCTGAGAGATAGCCCTCACTTGTCCTGTGGATGGGGACCCAGCACACAGGCACTTAGCCTAACCCTGGACACGATTTCCATCAAGGGTCTGGCTTTTTAGACCAGCTCTAAAATTATTATTGTTTTTTATCTTAGAATTCAGGGAAGGGGAATCTTGAAACTAAAATGTAGGCCTTAACTTGATGGACTTACTGTTGGATGATAGTACTGTCACCCCTCATGCAAATGTTGAAAGGTGGTGAGTGATTCTGAGATAAATTCTATATGACAAAAATCTATGCCATAGATTGGACTTATGTACTTTCGCCAGCACTTTGGGAAGAGTGCCTTTAAATATTTGACTTAGATTGTAGTCTTACACTTTTTTTTTTTTTATTACTTCAGAGGGGTAAATTTAATTCTGCTAAGCACAGTGCTTTTCTTTTTTTTTCTTTCTTCCAAAGTAGTGCTTTATTAAATATTTTACATCTTTCTGTGGGGTAGATAGCAGTGATTGAATCAACAAATAGAAACATGCCTTGAAATTACTCTAGACTGCACTTTACACGTCCTGTCATAACCATGAGAGGCTTCTAGGCAAGGGTGGATTGGAGCTAGTCTGTCTTTCCGAGGGGGGAAGCGAGGGCAGAAATGGATCTGAAAAGTGATCCTGGTACTCAAGGTCATGAGGTGAGAGTGTGGTCAATGCTTCTGTGTGGCTTGGGCTAAGAGGAGGTGGGACTGGGCCCCGTGCCTGCTCTGCTGTCCATCTTTATGCTTACTTCGGAGGTCTGCTGCACATCTCAGGAACCAGGGTGAGTTAGTGATCTGTGTTGGATGGGCAGCTGAGGGTGGTGGCTGCCTAGGTGCCTGGGGGTGTGCTTTGTCTTTTACATGCATTTTCCCATGATATTTTCATAGCCACTACTTTAGCATATGATTACGTTACTCATTTACACTGAGAAGCTGAAACTTGGCAAAATGGAGTGGCCCAAAATTGTAGAACATGTCAGCAGGAGAGTGGGGACTTGAACCTGGAAGCTTGGGGACTCCAGAGCCCACCTGCCTGGTGACTGTTGTCAAGCCTGCCCAACATCACCTTTCATTCATTGTCTTCAGGGGTTGGCTGTCACTAAGTGTCACTTAGTTTATTGATTATGATTGATCTCTGGAGCAACTCATCTTTTATTTGAAACAGTTCACTTTCAAGATACTTCTTTTAGGAAGAAACAGTATACTTTCGTCATGTTTGGAAAGTTAGTTCAGGTGTTAGGAACAGAAGGTGTGATCATAAAGGTAGGTTTATACTTCTACCAAAACTCCATATTCAGAACATGATTGATTTCATGTAGGTGTGTGTGTGTGTGTGTGTGTGTGTGTGTGTGTGTGTGTGTGATCTGGGAATGAAGGTGGAGGAGGTAGCTAGATGGCATAGTATTGGTGATAGTCCAGATTTAGACTGGGAGCTAAGTTCATGGTACTGCTTTTATTTTTAGACCTACACACATGATACATTCTTTTCTGTAAGAAGACACAAAATTAAACATGTAATAATAGTGACTTGTGGAATTTTTTTTTAACTGGTGATTTAATATTGATCCACAAAATCACAAGTTAACAGGGGTACAACTTTGCACTGTTCCCACCACGAGAATTCTGGATCCCAACTCCTTCCCATTGGAAGCTATAGCAGTTCTTCCAAGGTTGCAGATAGGAATTAACTATTATTTTTGCAACTATCTGTCTATATTTGACCTTTTTTTCCCTTTAGTCCCATCTTCTCTTCCTTTCCAAGTCTCTCTCTCTCTCTCTCTCTCTCACACACACACACACACACACACACACACACACATATATATCTATTACTACATCCAAATATCCCTCCCTTTTTCCTCTTCTTTCTTCAGGTCCTGATGGAGTTAAAGTTCAGAGCCCTCTGGTCATCTTCCCCCTATCATTTCTCCCCTGCTGGGAGTATGAATCAAAGTTCTTTCTGGAGAGTAGAAGAAGGTGGGAGTTTTGGCTTCTGTAATTGTTTTTCTGCTGGACATGGTTGTTGGCAGTTGGATACATACCCCCAGCCTGCTTCTATCTTTCCCTAGTGGGGCAGGGAGGGCTCTGAAGCAGTGAGGTTACAAGACACATTGATGAGGTCATTTGCCCAGGGAGTGACTTGTGGAATCTTTAGCTTCACTATTCTAACTTTTGATTTAGCCTGCCTGCTCAAATAGACATGTAAGATCTTTGGAGGGACTGGGCAATTATGTACCTGGCAGAGTACACATGTCACCCTGCACAAGGACCCCTGTTCAAGCTCTGGATTACATCTACAGGGGGAAGGCTTCACAGGTGGTAAAGCTGTACTTAGGCCTCTCTATTCTTCTCTATCGCCCCCTTCCCTCTCAGTTTCTCTCTGATACTATTAAAAAAAAAAATGCCACCGGGAGTGGTGGCTTTATCCTGCAAGTACTGAGGCTAGCAGTAATTCTGGTGGAAAAATATTAATAAAAAAAAAAGAACTATTGGTGTGGCTTGGGAGGTGGCACTGTGGATAGTGGGAAGACTTCAAGATGAAGTGTCAAGTTCATCTCTAGGCAGCATGTGTATCAGAGTGATGCTCTGCTTCTCTCTGACTTTCTCCTCCTTCCTCTCATTAATAAATCAGTCAGCCCTTTTTTAAAGAACCCTTGAGTCACTGATACGACCCCAGTTGATGGCTATCGTGACTGAATGAGACCGAGGTATGCACCTCTGTTTCCCTGCTGTCCACTCTCATTTTCACAGTGACTGAAGCAGCCCAAGCTGTGGGACTGTGGCATGGTTTGTCCAGACTGCAGTTGTGGGAGGTATGGTCTGGGCTGTACCTGGCTCTTGTCAACATCACCTTGCCATATGCGCCTGGTGTTCAGGATGGGGCAGGGATGCTGTCATCAGGTGTTTACACACTTTTGTTTTTACTCAGTGGTATGACTGTGCAGACAGGGAAAGCTGGTGCTTTAGCAATGCTTGAGTAAAATGTTAGCATATTAAATTGACAAGGCTGGGAAGTTGAGCCATTAGAGCCACTAGCTGGACCCATCCCACAGTCTCCTGTTTTATGTTCCCATGCAAGTCTTGGTCACTGTGGCTTTATTCCTGGAAGTGAGGATTTGGAATTGGGTTTCCTGGTACCAACTGCCGCCTTTGATTTCTTGGAGTAAAAACTTTGTTTCTTTCTGTAGCCAATTATAGTCTCACAAGAACCCAATGGAAAATTTGTTTTTTATTTATTTTACTTTAGGATTATTATTATTTATTGCAGGTGGCCATTGACCACCTCTGCTTGCCTTGTTAGTTTTAAGCATCAAGTTCCAAGACAGGATTTGTATTTTGAAAAGGGCATTCAAATTTAAGATTCTTTTCAACTGTCTTATTGATATGGTTGGTGTGTCATGACCTTTGGTCAGATGGGAGGTATCTTTGCCTGGGATTTTGCTGTCAGAACTCACTAAGAAGAGACCCAGCAGCCTCGTTTCTGAAATCCTTCCAGAAGTTAGTACTCGGACGACAGGCTGAGCAGTTGAGTGTCCTCCTGTGCTCATGCCTGGCTTTCTGGAAACCGGAGCTTGTTTATATGTTGAATAGTGCTCAGTGCTCAGAGTTTGGTTTTTCCAGAGTCACCACTACTGATTTGTTTAATTTTTGGGTTTCAGTCTCTGACGACCAACATTCCACTTTGCCCACTAGAGTTGCTTCATTGTTTGCGCTGGGCATTTGGCCTTTGTTTCTGGGCCTGGTAGAGGGCCTTTACATTTCAGCCTCACACACTTGCTAGAGGCTTCTAGGCTAGGAGAAGATTTTCATGGGGTAGGGTGAGCTCAGGGGTTCCCTTTAGTACAGAGGTTCTGACGACTCTCCAAGAGTCCAGGCTTTGTGACCGTGCTTGGAATCTCTGTTACCTCTATGTTGCCCCCCCCCCCCCCCCCCCCGTCCCCACACTTCTGGGTAGAGTCAAACCTTTCGGAGTTCAGAGTAGTACTGTAAACAAGAATGATTCCTGGATTTTGCCTTTTGGCTTTCTGTTAGGGTTTTATCCAGCTCCCTTTTCATTCTGGGGTTTGATTGCTTTTGTTGAGGGCATGGACTTCTGTTACTCTTGCCTTTATTATTCATTCCCTTTTACCAACTTAAACTCCTTCAAATTTTTTCTTGGACTCCTTTGAGGGCAATTGCTGTATCTTAGTCGTCTTATGTGTTTTGCACCTAATATGATGTCAGGCCCAGACCAAACAGCTAATGATACACCATTTGTTGTTATTTGTTTATTATTGAGAGAGTAAACAGGGTTGACTACCCATTAGGAAAGAAAACCAGCCTAGTTTTCTAGGGGTTTGGGGAAGCAGCCTCAGAGAAGATCATATCAGACATACAGATCTTTCCAGGGTAGTTTTGCGAGGTAGGGATGAGAGACATGGGTGTAGATAGAAGGAACTATTTATTTATTTGTTTATATAATAATGATTGACAAGACCGTAGGGTAAGAGGGAGAGGGGTACAGTTCCATATAGTACCCACCACCAGAGCTCCATATCCCACTCCCTCCCTTGATAGTTTCCCTATTCTGCATCCCTCTGGGAGCATGGACTCAGGATCATTATGGGAAGCAGAAGTTGAAATATCTGGCTTCTGTAATTGCTTCTTCACTGGCCATGGGTGTTGGCAGGTGGATCCATACCCTCAGCATGTCTCTATCTTTCCTAATCAGGCAGGGCTGTGGGGAAGTGGGGCTTCAGGACACATTGGTGAGGTCATCTGCCGAGGGAAGTCAGGATAGTGCCATGGTAGCATTTACAACTTGGTGGCTGACAGCCAGTCAGATATAAAGCAAAACAAATTGTTAAATAATCAGGAACCTAAAGGTAAGAATAAAGCAGATGAGCTTTGTGGAAAAGTTAGTAGGTCTATTTTAGATATATTCCAAGGGACCCATGATTTTACTAAATTTTGCCTGAGCCCAAGAGCATGCAGGTGGTCCAAAGGTATTGTCTGGGGAGATGGTTCCAGAGTTGAGAATGGACTAGAAAGCTGAATCAGGAAAGAGAGTATCTCCCAAATATGGGAAAAGTATGTAAATATTATTAACTGTAAACCCCTTCGATTTGATCTGGGACCCATATTCAGCACAGGGGCCTGTGTAACCTCTGCATCCCTGTAGGTCTGAACTCACATTCTGTGGTCACAGCTAGGAATATTCTAAGTATTGCACCCATTGTAGGACCTATCTTCCTTGAGTACGTTGACCCAGTGTCTCTTCTGAAAGTGGGGCAGTCCCTACCATTGTAGACCCACATTGAGGGCCAGGTCCTGTAGAGGCCCACAAGAGGGCCCACTATGTTGTCCCAATGGAGATGACCAGTGACAGTAGAAAGAGATCTGTTAGAGGTCTAGGCCCATCATGTCTGTGTGGGAATCCCAGGATTCCATGACTAGGGCCTGGCCTGATGGGGTGGCCTGGTAGTGATCAAAAGAGCCAACATTAAAGTGTGCTGGTCTCTTGCAAGAAAGAAACAGCTTCTTCTTCTTCTTCCTCTTCTTCTTCTTCTTCTTCTTCTTCTTCTTCTTCTTCTTCTTCTTCTTCTTCTTCTTCTTCTTCTTCTTCTTCTTCTTCTTTTTCTTTTAAGCTTGATGGTGTAACTTGCACTTAGTAAATTCAGCAGACGTCTATTTGTATTCTTTTCAGTATATATAAGTTTTCTCTTCTTGAGTGCAGACTTTAGGATTACACCTCATTTTGTGTGTGGTGGGGGAAGAAATAGCTCTACTAGTATTTTGTATCTGTAGAGCAAGGAATTTTCAGGAATGTGTGCACACTTGGTGTTCAGACTCTTAGTGAGCTGACTCCTTTGCATTGACTTTCCCTGCTGGCTTATGTTCTCAGACACTACCAGTGACACCAGAGAGGGGGCTTCACTCATCTGGAAGATGGAAATGTGGATTTGACCTTTTGGGAAGATGGAGCGAATCCAACGCAAGCCCCCTTTCGAGAGATCTTCAGGGTAAATTTGAGTGAACGAAGCTTTTAGAATCCCTGATGGGTACATGCCTGACTCATCTTTGAAAGCCAGGATGGGTGATTCTTTGAATCCCATTGAATATGAGATGATGATGGTGATGATTAATTGTCACCAGGGTTTTCCCCTGGGTTTGGTGCCTGTACGATGAATCCATTGCTCTTGGTGGGCACCCCACCGTTTTAAAATATACTTGCCAGAACAGAGAGAAATTGAGAGACAAGGGGAGAGAGAGAAGGGGACAGAGATACACCTGCAATATAGCTTCACAGCTTACAAAGCTCCCCCCCCCAAGTCTTTCACCCCTTGGTTCCTTGCTCTTGTTTTTGTCATTCTAAGGCAATTTTGCTAGAATTGTTGATTGATCTTTAAAAATAACCATGAGGTTGATAAGAAAAAAAAAAATACTCAGAAGGGGCTAAAGGAAGACGTGTGATCTTGGGTAGGCTGGGCATTGGAGAGTGGGCACTAAGGGATGTGCAGTGTGCGGAAAGGGAGAAGAGAGAGCACAGGCTGAGGAGGAATTCTAAACCAGGTTCCCACTGTTGTAGATGTTGCTGAGTGGTTCTACACACTGAGTGAAAATATGTGCTTGGTCTATATACATCATTTATTTATTTAGTACAGAGACAGAGGGAGAAATTGAGAGGGAAAAGGAAGATAGAGGAGATACCTGCAGCACTGTTTCACCAGTTGTGAAACTTATCACCTGCAAGTGGGGCCTACAGGCTTGAACCCTGGTCCTTGTGCACTGGACTGTGTCAGCACCAAGAAAGCCAGAGTATTTGGCCTTGTGACTTGACTTCAGGGCAGTAGAAATGTGTGTAGGAACAGTCAGTTGAAAGAAGCTGCTTAGTTTGAGTGACTTCTTTATTTATTTATTTGGCATAAGGAAAATGATGTAGACTGGTATTTTTTATATACTTCCCCAGATGTAAAGAACTGAACTGATGTGTACAGACAGGTGGTAAAAGCAAATTTTGTTTTCTTTTCCTTTATGAGTATGTTCTAGTGAACAAGGACACCTTTCACTCTCAGAAGACACAGATACAAATGTTCTGTTTTAAAAAGAGTTTTGACTCTTGGCATTCCATGTTACAGCATGATTGAGTGTGCACAGACACACTTTCATATTAAAAATAAAGCTGAAATACATGCTTTACAAAACTGATGTGACATTTCTTCGATCCTACTTGAGTCTTATTAAATAGGATTTTGAGCTCTGCTCACTAAGTTGATTTCACAGCCAGTGGATCTTGGCCAACTGAGAAAACCACCCCCACCCAAAAAAGAAAGAAATGGAGAGAGGAGGGGAAGACAGAGAGGGGGAGAGAAAGACATCTGCAGACCTGCTTCACTGCCTGTGAAGTGACCCCCCTGGAGGTGGAGAGCTGGGGCTCAAACTGGGATCCTTGTGCCAGTCCCTGCACTTCTGTGTGCACTCAACCCAGTGCACCACTGCCTCCCCCTGTTTTTCCTTTTTGCGGAGTCTCACCTCATTCTACAGAGTCCTCACCCCTCTTGTTTCCCATCTCCCCTTCCTTGCTCCCTCTATTGCTCTTTCTCTGTGTAGAGAGGTCTTTGCTTATTTCTCCAAATCAGATTAAGGTGACAGAGAGTGACAGATACAGATACCTGCTTGGTACCAAGCCCAAGAGCACATCATTCTTTTGATCCCTTAGAGCCTCAGACATGGGGCTGATGAGTCTGAACTGGTAGCTAGATCCAGTTAGTCCTGTTTATTCGCACCACATTTAAATATTTCTGTTACACCTAGTTCTAAGAAGCAGCAGTAGTGCCTGCATCTCCTGTGCGTGAAGTGGGAGAAGAGGGGACAATGACCAATACATTATTGTCTGGAAACTCAGCTCAAGGTCAGCAGGGGCTGCTCTTCACATTAAGAATACTGGCTTCGAGGGGGAGGCAGCTGTGGTCATTGTTATTGTCATTGTCCTTAAGGATGGAAGTGTCTCTGTCTGGCTGCTGCTCCTTCTCCCCCCCTTTTTTTGACATTCATTTACATGTTTTATTATTATATATTTGATAGAGATAGCCAGGAATCAAGAGGGAATGGGGAGATAGGTAGAGAGGGAGAAGGACAGACACCTGCAGCCCTGCTTCACCACTCATGAAGCTTTCCTCCTGTAGGCGGGGCTCGAACCCGGGTCCTTGCACATTGTAACGTGTGCTCAGCCAGGTGTGCCACTGCCTGACCTCTTTCATATTCATTTATTAAGATGTAGCCAGTCTTTCTATACTTTGGGCTGCATATGGAGATGCCACTGAAATAGAGCTGATGTCATTGGAATGAAGTTGATCTTCTGGAGTTGAGGGATTGCTCATTTGAGTACACACAACAGGATGCCCCTGTGTTTTGGTCACTAGATACAGAGGGATAAAGATCAGTCAGTGCCTTAGAGGCAGTGACTGTTGCACTGGCCTTGAAGGAGGTCCCATTCTGATGTCACCATCTCCAGAGACATCTACAGGTGTGTGACTTGTGAGAGAGACACAAACCAAGCCAGGGATGGAGCAAGTACCTGAGGTGAGGTGGTTGGTTTCTGCTGAAGAACCAGGTTGTCCAGAAGGTAGGTGCACGTGCTTTTGAATCACTAGAGTCAGACTGAGTGCCTGCAGGTAAAGCTTTTCAGGAATTTCAAGGTCTGAGACAACTAGAAGAGACAAGAGTCATGACTTTGGGTTGGAATTAACTTCAGGACCAGAGTGTGTCAGGCAGATAGGTGGTCAGTGTAGTTGGTATGCTTGTATGTTGGGCTGTGCTGCGGAGAAGAGAGGAGATCCGGAGCGAAGAGGAAACACAAATCTTTATTTGCGCTGGCACCTCAGAGTTGGGTGAGAGAGAAACAGGTTGGGCCATGTGGAGGTAGCAAAAATGGCCACCTCACGCAGTAGCCTTTCCTCTGTCTAAACACTGAAGTGAAGAGCCAGCAAGAGAGAGAGGTGAAGAAAAAGAAGGGCTTTTATGGGAGTAGCTCATGGGAGAATAGGAAGGGGGAAGAGAAACCACAGCACTCCAGGGTAGGATAACAACTCTTGTGAGAATGGGAAGGGGGAGGAGTAACCAAAGCACTCTAAATATCGTGGGGAATAGACAATGCCCTGAGGGCACAACATGGCAGAACAGGCACTCCGAGAATGTCCCAACTCTCGCAGGAACTAGCAATAGACTGAGGGGTCAACATGGCAGATGTGACTGCATCTGCACAATTTCCCAGCATCTCCCCCTTTCCTTTTATCTAATGGCCAAGGCAACAGTCTGTAAAGCCTATGAATTACTCAGGGTCAGTCTGAAAAACCAGCAACATGAAGGGAAGGAAGCTGCTGTAAAATTGTCTAAAGTGTCCAATGGGTATACCAGCAAGTCCAATAGAAGTCTCAGTCCAAAGTAGGCGACTAGGGGGAGAAATTGCAGGGGGTGAAATGCTGCATAAGGAAGGTCAGCCTCTGGGATTCTGCTTCTCTGTAGAGAGTGAGCTGGAACCGCCAAAACGTGACAGGCAAAGAAGAAGCAGGAAAGGCAGACAGGCAGTAAAAAAGTTCTGTCTTTGGAGTCTGTGAATCAGGTTCTTCAGATCACGTCAGGTGACATCTAGGGTTTCGGGGGGTGTGCCAC
Source organism: Erinaceus europaeus (assembly GCF_950295315.1). NCBI lineage: Eukaryota > Metazoa > Chordata > Mammalia > Eulipotyphla > Erinaceidae > Erinaceus > Erinaceus europaeus. The sequence goes on from NC_080179.1 coordinate 35,416,629, forward strand.
TCTAGTCGTGCCATCTAGTTGGTCATGTCAGAGTGTGCAGGGGTTCAGACGTTTTTTTTTTTTCCGGGATTCCTGTGAAAGAAACACAAACAATCTGCTTCTCGTGGTTAGCAGGGCATCTGATTTGAAATTTTTTTTTTTTTTTTATAGAAAAAGAGGTTTGGTGCCTTAGCCAACTGAGTATTGGGGGATGTATCTTTCCTATTTATTTATTATTATTATATTATTTGACCTATGTTTCTAATCAGAATTGTCTGGTACTGGAACCAAAACAGACATATAGATGAGTGGAATAGAACTGAAAACTCAGAAATAAGGCTTCATACCTATGGGCATCTAATTTTTGACAAGGGAACCCAAAACATCAAATGGAGGACTGACATTCCATTCAATGAGTGGTATTGAAAAATTGGATTGTCTATAGAAAAAGAGGTTTGGTGCCTTAGCCAACTGAGTATTGGGGGATGTATCTTTCCTATTAATTTATTATTATTATTATATTATTTGTCATGGTAATCAGCCATTATCTGGAAGGTCCTGGGTGATTCACGGGGAAAAAGAACTTATCTTTTAACAAAGACTCTATGGCCATGCCAACAGCAACCTTGAGGGCACATGTGGCTCCCCACATGTCCCCCTTTCTTATATAGTGAGCTTGTATAGGTTGAAACTTTATGGCATCAATCTGTTGTTGCAAAAAGGCCATGAGCTTGTTAAGAATTATAGGACCTACTGTGAGCAGAAGTAAAACAAGCAAGGGTCCCACAACTGAGGGTAGCCGTCTTTACTCACACAGTTTAAGACTAAGCACTTACATATATACCAAAACTTATATATAAAAATCAAAAGAGAGAGAAAAAAAATTTTTGGAATGTTTCTGGATGTCTCCAGAAACTTTGGCTGCATCCAGCATTTTAATATAAAGTCAATTACCTTTTAGAGTACTCTGAGCAGATGGGGTATAAAAAATTTGTTGGTCATTCAACACACTCACAAAACACAACTGGCCAGTCATAACATAAGACATCCAGAGAAGGGATAGGAGAGAGTGCTCTGTGAGCCAGATTTTCCAGATTCTGCCATGTCATATTATGGATCCTGGGATGTATCCTGCATCTAGTCCTCTTGTATTATTTCTTGTTCTTCAGGGATAGCAGTGCCATCATGCGGGTATTGTTGGAGATGGCGGGCAGGAACCCAGACAGGTTTAGAGCAATTCTGTGGGAAAATGCATGTGAAACCCCTCCCCATGGTCAATAGAGGGTCAGGCCCTTTCCAAATTTTATCAAGTGGGTCTTTCCACTTGACCTTAATAGCTGGAAGAGTAGATGGTGTTTGCCAGTGAAGAATAATAGGAGGTAAGTCCGAGTTATTGTAAATATTAAAGAGATTTAATGTAGTTAAGGCTTTTGCTAGCTGGATATTGGGGGGGTACATTCCTCCTTTATCTTTATTTAATTGAGCCTTAAGTGTTTGATGGGCCCTCTCAACAATGCCTTGTCCCTGTGGATTATAGGGAATGTCTGTGGTATGAGTAATGTTCCAGAGGGAACAAAAATCTTTAAATTGTTTGCTGGTAAACACCGGTCCACGGTCACTTTTCAGTTGAAAAGGTAATCCCATTACGGCAAAACAGGAGAGCATATGGCTTATAAGCTTTTTAGAGCTTTCTCCCGTCTGAGCTGTCGCCCACATAAATTTAGAAAAGGTAGCAGTTGAGACAAACACATACTTTGTTTGCCAAAGTTTGGTATGTGGGTGACATCAATTTGCCAAAGAACATTGGCTTTTAAGCCTCGGGGGTTAACCCCAAGAGTTTGAATAGCAGGTATTTTTTTATGAGACTTGCACAGGAAGAACATGTAGCAAGGGTATGTTTCAACTGTGGTAAAGGAACATCAGGAATCGAGCTTGAAGACCTTTAAGATTAACATGGGTTAAGGAATGAAAGTCAGCAGGATCAGAGACATAGACTAAGAGAGTTCCTTTGGAGGCAAGGTGGTCAGCTGCAGCATTCTCTTCGGACAGGGAACCAGGAAGAGGGCTGTTGGAACGATGGTGCTGAATATACAGTGGTTGGGTTCGAGAAGAGAGCATAGGAGCAATTTGAATCAAGAGAGGGGAAAGTGGGTTGTCATCAATTTTCACATAAGAACGAGCAAGCCATGGAAGTAAGTTAACAGTATACACACTGTCAGAAAAAAGGTTGAAAGATTCTGGTACAGCTTTTAATGCAAGGAAAACAGCATAAAGTTCTTTGTACTGAGGGGAATTCTCAAGAAGCTCAGTAAAGAGGTTTAGGAGATTGTTTGTCTGGGTAATATATAAGGGCAGCAGCTCCCTGTTTTCTACCATCAGTGAAGACTGTAGGAGCAGAAGGGATGGGATCTCGAGAGAAAAATTTAGGTGCTAGTAGGGGCAAAACAGGTAAAGAAGCTATCAATTTATTAGAAGGAAAATGGTTATCTATTTGTCCTGGAAACCCTACGAAGCTTATGGCAAAATGGGAATGATGGCGTATGAGCCACTCTGTATCTTTGAGAGAAAAGGGCAGAATAATTAAATCCAGTTCTTTCCCTAAGACCTGCACAGACCTATTTCTTCCTTGGTGAACCATCAATGCTAACGCGTCTATCTCAGTGAGGAGTCTTGGAGCTCCTCCTACTGGCATGTGAAGCCGCTCGAGAACCCCATGGTCTTGCGACAATGCTCCTGTACTGTGGGGGTGGAGTTGAAGATTAGAAGGTTTACCGAAGAGGAGGGGGAGAATCGAACAAGGTGCATGTCCTGGAGGGCCTGGCTAACCCTTTCCAGTGCCAAGGAGGCCTTGGGAGTTAACATACGTTTTGAGGATGGCTGTTTGTTTCCTTTTAACAGGTCAAACAGTGGTTGGAGGCAGCTTTTAGGCAGATAAAGATACTGCCTAAGCCAATTTAAATTTCCAAGAAAAATTTGTAAAGAAGGAAGAGTGAGGTCAGAAGGAAAAGTAACACTAGGTTTTTAGGGATGAATCTGCATTAGAGAAATCTCTGAACCTAAGAAGGATATTGGAGGAATTAGCTGTATCTTCTCAGGAGCTACATTAAGGCTACTTTTCTTTAAGGCAGGAAGGAATGAGAAAATCACGTAGGGCACAGAGATCTTCATCTAATTCTCCCCATATTAAGATGTCATCCATATAGTGAAAAACATTAAGGCCCTTATGAACATATGGAAAATGGGCAGATTTAACAGCCTCTTGACAAATTGTAGCACTATTGGTGATGCCCTGGGGCAGCACCACCCATTCAAATCTATCAGCAGGGCTCGCATTATTAATAGAAGGAATAGAGAAGGCAAAACGTTTGCAATCTTGCGAATGCAAGGTAATAGAGAAAAAACAATCTTGTATATCAATAGTTATGATTGGATTTCCCGTGGGAATTGCAGAAGCAAGAGGCAAACCCCTTTGGGGGGAGCCCCAGACCTGCATGGTTTTATTTACTGCACGGAGATCTTGGAGGAGGCGCCATTTTCCTGAGCGCTTTTTAATCACAAAGACATGAGTATTCCATGGGCCTCAAGAATTACGAATGTGTCCCAAGGACAAGTGCTCTTGGACTTAAAATTTCTAGCTTCTCCCTAGGCAAAGGGCACTGTTCCACCCAGACAGGCTTGTTGGGTAGTTGCCATCTCCCCCTGGCTTCTGCTTAACCATATGCCTATATAGGGATTTTACTGATCCAAAGCTTTGGTCTATTTACATAAATCACTTTTACATAAAGCACTCCAGGGCATTGGTGGTTCTATGATAGGATTCTCTCCTGCTCCACCCCCTCCTTGTCACACACTGATCCCTTCTTTGTCACACTCTGATTTTCACCAGTCACTTTTCTCTCCACCCTCTCTATATCACATCCTGTTTCCACCCTACTTGGAAAGTATAAAAACAGCTGCTCTTCTGATTAAAGACACTTGGAAATTGCTTTCCGGCTCCGAGAGTTCCAGAGTGTATCTCCTGCGGAAGTTGGTGCAGCACGCGTTCCTGATCCCTCTCCCACACAGCAGCCTAGATCAGCTCCAGTTGAGTTCTCTCCAACCCAGAGAGCACTAGCTCGGGAAGAAGTACCCTCAGGCTATCCCGGCACAGGCTCATTAGAAAGCCAGTCTAAGCAGGGAGTTTGGTTACGAACAGTGGCAGTTAGTATTGGGGGTGCTGATTAGATGTAGTCTTGCAGGAGTGGGTGTTACGCTTTGCAGAGGCATCTGTGGATATCCTAACATCAAGACATTTCAGAATATCCCTGCCCAGTAGGTTGGTGCTAATATCAGCTACCAAAGGGCGGAAGTGTCTGGTATTTCCTTCAGGATCTTCCCACATGAGCGAATCTCTTGTGAGAAAGGCTTGGGTCATTCCTCCAACTCCGTGTATATGGGGTCCTAGGAGGAGTTCCCAATTTTGGGGAACCTCTGCTTGCCTTAAAATCGTGTTTTCTGTCCCCGAGTCAATCAAAAATTTAAAAGGAATATTGCCAATCCTTACTGTCATAGTAGGGTGACCTCGTTCTAAAACAGGAGTGGTCCACAAAATCTCAGGCCCCGAATTTGTACCATTCAGGGGCGTGCCATCTTTATGAAATTTGGACTAATAATCTCTCTTCCAATGAATACCTTTGTGACATCTAGGACAAGGTGTTCGTGTCCTCTGGCTCCCTAAATGAAGGCAGGGTTGCCCTGACTGGAGGCGTGGTTGCCCTAACTGGAGGCATAGTTGCCCTGACTGTAGGCATGGTTGCCCTGACTGGAGGCATGGCCGCAGCTTATCTGGACATTGGTTACGCCAATGCCCTTGGCGACCGCACAGACAGCCGGCCCCGTTTTGATTACGTGGGGTAACTGCATAAGCCTGTGTCATAATGGGTGCCTCATAAGAGCCTGATAAGTTCCTGTGTTGCTAAAATCCAATTATCTAGGTGTTGGTGTTTAAGACTAAGGCATGCCTGACGGAATTGTGGTATCGTGCCATCCCAGACAATGGAACGCAGGAGGAGAGACGGACTTCAGGATTATAAATCTTTCTCTCTAAGGTTGACTGCACCCTGGAGATGGGTAACTTTGAATGCCATGCTCGAGGCTTTAGACTTGGCCTTAAATGGGCAACAGTAGGATAATAGTACATCTTTAAAATGTTTTTATTAGTGACTTAATACTACTACTAGCATTTGCCAGTGACTTAATAATGATTGACAATATTGTAAGATAGTACATCTAAGACTTGGACTATAGTTGGTGTATTGCACCAAAGTAAAAGAATCTGGGTATGTGTGAGGGATCAAGTCCTGAAACATGGCTGCGGAGGACCTAGTGGGGGTTGAATGGAAATGTGGAAAACTGAGAAATGTTCCACTTGTACAAATTATTGTATTTTACTGTTGACTGTAAACCATTAATCCCCTAATAAAGAAAATAATAAATAAATAGTACCACTAAGGGTCTAAGGAGACCCTGAGGGGGCTCCTTGAATTTTCTTATTTTGGACTTCTAGCTATTTTATGAGATACCTAGTTCTAGTATCTCCATTTTATAGAAGAAACTAAGATGGGGTAGTGATGAAAAGTGTCTAGGAAACACTTCTGAGCTTGAACCAGTTTGTACATATTCCCAAGCCACCATGCTGTTGGGAAACTGGAGGCCATAGAGCCACTTACAGCACTGACTTGAGTGTAGATTTGCATGCTTCAAGATTTTTTTTTTTTTGTTACGTGGTTGCCAACATTTAAAAAGGAAACATTTTCCATGGATAGTCAAGATTTCCAGCCACTATCCCATAGTTAAAGCCCCCAACAACACCAGGAAGGGCCCCTGTTCCTGCTGGAATGGCTGGAGGGCAGGCTCTTGGGGCTGCGTCCGTCTGGATGACAGGTGTGCTGTGTTACCACTGTCCCAGCCCAGCCTGAAGCCCATTGTCAGGTTTTTGTCCTTTTGTTTCTCTGAAGTTTGTTTCTCTCACATGCTGTGTGTCCTGTCCCTGTGACACATGAGCATTCTCTTGGCCACTGGTCAGCCTGGCAGTTGGGGGGAGATGCCCAGCAACTGAAGGGAATTGAGTAGGTGGACTGGGGTTTTGACCCTGTGTTGGAGAAGCTATAGGGATTAGCCAGTAAATAGTTTTTTGTGGTTGTTTTTGTTAATTTTTTTCCAACTGAGGTTATAACTGGGAACTGGTTATACTCCACCATTCCCAGTGGCCATTTTGGTGGAGAGGGAGGGGGAGGGGGAGAGGGAGGGAGAGAGAGAGAGAAGACAGAAGAGAGAGAAAAGAGAGAGAAGGGGAAACCTGCTCATGAAGCTTCCCCCCTGCAGGTGGGAAGTGGGGGCTTGAACTTGGGTCTTCATGTGTGGTAATATGTCATTTGTGTGTGTGTATTTTATTTTTCCTGGAGAGGGAGGAATGAGAATACATCTGATTTTTTAGAGCCTGGATAACTGGGAAATGATCTTAAGAGAATGTAGGAGTGTTCTAGGAAGGGCTGATTTGGGATAGGTCATGCTATTGGGATCGAGGCTTTGGTGGGATGAGGACATAGAAGAGAGCTTAGCTGATGTTAGTGAGAAGTTGGGTAGGTACTACAGTGAGGTATAATGGTAAGTGGATGTGTGGCCAAGGACAGATGCCATCTCAAGGCATTTTGATCTGGGGGGGGAGATCCCTTTGGGAAGTAGGAAGAAGCCAACTGAAGTCTAAATGACAAAATGCTTCAACTACAAACAGTTCAAAATCTCTTTCTTGAGGTAAGTGTTCTACCACACAGATAAATTAGATGTTTACCTTAATAATGGCTTACGACAACAGTCTTGAATTGGGAATGGGGATATCAGTTATCATGGCTGGCTATCACAGATACTGATAAGCCTATGCTCACAGAATCACAGGCATAATCAATGCCTGTTGGCTAATACCTGTAACTCATGCTTATTTTCTTGAGCTGCTTGCTGTAGGTGGCAGGGGTCCCAGCAGCCACCTTTGTCATTGTACCTTATGGCCAGTGGGAGAAAAACTGCTGTAGTCTAGACGGGGAAGCATGGCAGGAGAAGGTGAGTGTTGAGATCCATTCTTGCCTTCAGCCAATCTGGAATAGAATACTCTTTCAAATTCACAGGAGTTTTAGTGTGTATGTATGTGTGTGTGTGTGTGTGTGTGTGTGTGTATATATATATATATATATTTTTTTTTTTTTTTTTTTCTATTTACTTGACTTGCTAGCTTAGGATTTTGATGACCTCATTTTGACTTCATCAACCAGGATACCTCTGTGGCTTTTCTCCTCAGTGTAGGTCCCCCCTCTCATCTTTGGAGGGCCTTGTTGGAAGAGCCTTTGTATGCTGTGAGGGCGAAGCTCGCTCAGATGTGGGCACTGAACATGAGAGTCCTCCCAGTCACCTCTCTTTTTGTTCTCATAGAGATTTTTATTTTTGACATTTCTGTCTCCTCTTTGGACCATGTGACTCTTCAAAAAAGATACCCCCCCCAAATAGGTGTTTTTACTTAAAATTCACAGATATATTTTTCTCATCAGGTGCACATTAATATGTGTTTCTGTAATTTTTTTTCTTGACAACCATATATTTTTGATTATTAGGTAGTTTATATTTTGGAAACAATATGCTTGCTATAAGAGGGTCGTGTTGTTCAGTATGAATTTTAATGTTGAGGAGGAGATAAAGTTAAAATGGCTTTTGTTCTCCAGTCTTTTACTTTCCTTTCTGAAGAAGAAACATCATTAAAAATAATGTCATGGCCTTCCTGTGACAGTGTTTAGATTTGCAGATACTGGCTTGTCTGGAAAATTTTTGCATAGAAAAACAGAGGAAACGATGTCATGACTTTGCCAGAAGCCCAGTATATTAACTTTGAGTTTTTACGAACACACACATGCACTCACACATCACAGTGCATGTTTACGTTTTTTCTGTGTTTGGCTTTTCTCATGTAATAATTTATCTTGATACAGTTTTAGTATCAGTACAAACAGAATTTTCTCTTTCTTCTGAAAAGAGTTCTATTGTGTGAATGTTCAACCAGTTTTTCTTAAAATACTGTATTTGCTTTATGTATTTCTTTTGGACAGAGACAGAAATTAAGAGGAAATGGGAGATATAGAGGGAGAGAGAAAGACACCTGCAGCCCTGTGTTATAAAGCTTCCTCCTGCAGGTGGGGCCAGGAGCTTGAACCTGGGTCCCTGTGTACGATACTGAGTAAACTCTACATCCTTTGTCACCACCTGGCCCCATAACCATCTTTTCTTTATTGTTTCCATCAGCACTGTGCATTTTTAACGTTGCAGTGATTTTTCTTTTCATGTGCTACTTCCACAGGTGGATTTTAAAGTAGGTGTCTATGTAGGTCCTCCTGTCTTTTGTATGTGAGGATAGGTAGAAACCATTGGGATTGCTAGTCAAGGAGTACTTGATTTTAAAGGACAGTGTGGGTAATTGCGGTAGTTGGCTTTTGCTTTGTGTTAGTGGATGGAAGGCAGCTGGAAACACTGGTCTGTTTACTGGTGTGAACCAACTGGAGGCACAAGAAGTCCCTGCAAGATCTTCTCTTCCTGCCCCTTTATTTTCCTCCTCTCTCAGGAAGAACACAGACTAAGCTCTTTCTAAAGTTGGGCAATTTGTTCATTTTCTTTGCTTCCCTCCTTTTTGCTTCTTCTAGGGAATGGAGCTTGATTATTTTTTTCCTGTGTAAATCTGTGTCTGTGAAGACTGCTGGGCTTGGAAGCTGTGCTCACCACAGCTTTACTTTGCTATATTATGGAACTGCATCTTGTCTGTGCTTTATGTTAAAAGCAAAGCTTCCATGGCCAACCTTTTTCTTCTCCTTCTCCTCCTCCTCCTCTTCCTCCTCCTCCTCCTCCTCTTCCTTCTCCTTCTCCTCCTCCTCCCCTCCTCCTTCTCCTCCTCTTCCTTCTTCTTCTTCTCCTCCTCCTCCTCCTCTTCCTTCTTCTCCTCCTCCTCCCCCTCCCCCCTCCTCCTCCTTCTTTCTTTTTTTAATAATATGGCAAGTAGGCATTTAATGACCAATTTTATATAGTCAGCTCTTTATTATTGATCAAGAGTAAAGGCAATGGATTTTTAGACTTAGGAAAAACATTTTACTTTTGTAACAGCTTTTGAAAAAAAAAGCAGCTACATGATAGATATTTTTTAATAAACAGCATTTCTTTCTGACTTTGAAACAGATTAGTTAGCTTTTCATATTTCAAAGTGTTTTGTACTATGGCATACTAGGGGAATTATTGAAAAAATTGAGATGTTTAGCTGGTATAGTTTAATGTGGTGGCTGGATTTCCTGGTGGTTACCAGATTAGATCCATTTAGAAATTCAAATTCAGGGAAATGAAATTTAATTAAAAAATTACATTTGTTACCTGTACTGTGATTTTTATTTAGGTTTGGCAGTATGCTTAGGTTTTCATTTGAATGATTTGGAAATTTTAGACTGCTAATATAAATTAATTTTCTGGAAAAGAATTTGAGCCCTTGGCTACTCATTTTAAAAAATAATTTACTGAAACTCTTTATGTATACAGATGTATTTATCTAGTTGTAGAGTAGTGAAATAAAACAACTTAGATATTCTCTATATATGTTTAAAGATGTTTACACTTATATATACATGTATATAAAGTTGAATATTATAAATCCACTAAAAGTACTACTATAGTGAGTTTGCAGAGATAGCTCTCACTTTAAAAGCTACATTCTTTTTTTTTTTTGAAGTTACCTTCTTAAAGAGGGTTTTGTCAACAACCCACCTAGCTCAATATGTCTTTTCTGTACCTTGCATTTACCACCACCTTTATATACTATTTGTATATCTGTGAGTGAATACCAGAAAGAAGACGGATTGCATCTGCTTGGTCTGTGTGTGTGTTTGTATGTGTCCTGTATCTGGTACACCACCGTAAAGGCATGCGGAGAGTCTTGGAATGAGTGAATGGCTACTGCGAGTGTACACAGACTTCAGTGGAGATAACAGTACAGTAAAATGTAGTCTATTTCCACAGCCTTAAACTACATACAAGCATATCAAGTGGTACAGTTCCAGAATTGCACCAAGAGATATGTGAATGGAGAGAGAAAAAAAAAACTGCCTCAGGAAACAAACAGGATATCAACAGTTACTCTCTGGGTTGTGAGGCATGAAACAAACAGGATATCAACAGTTACTCTCTAGGCTGTGAGGCATGCATAATATGAAGGAGAAAACTCTTTAACTCTAAAGAAGTAAAGTAAATATTGGAAAATTATAGCAGCCAACAATGTATTTTATCTGTTCAGCATTACAGTTGGCCACCTTTCTTAAAATTATATATGACTATACCATGGCGAAGGAGAAACTCTTGAGTATGTCTCTGTAGTATGACATGTTCTATGTCTACTTTGGAATTAAATTATGATCTGTGAGTTATACTTTTAAGAAACTGATTTTAATTTAACACCAAAGGTTAGGGAAGATATACTAGATCTGGTACAAGTGTCTAATTATAATTATTGACACATTTTCAAATGCTCTGTTATGTATGATGTGTTGCCCTTGCTTTTGACAGCTTTGGCTACAGTCAGCCTGCTGGAGCACTCTCTTCACAAAGGTTTGCTTGAACGGAGAGTTAGCAGAAGGATTCTCCTTGAAGTGGGTGAACACAGGCTTGGAGGCCAGTCAGCACTGTGCTTGCTGATTTTCCTCTCTTCACTGTTAGTCAGGAGATTATCTGGATTTAGTTTCACTTCCAGAAACCTGGGATTTATTTTTTAAATACGTTAAGAAAATAGGTGATGACAGTGCCATATTTTTGTGATTTTACTCTTTACAGTGTTAACACTGAGTCTGTTTGTTTTCTTGCTCAATGGTCCCAGCCACAACACTTCTAAGTTATAGTCAGTCTACCCACTGAATCACCTCCTGGGCACATACAAAACTTGCAACAGATTTAATTCTGCACACCAACCTTGTTTTCCAAATGTCTTCCTAGACCACATGCATACACTATCCCCTTTGTGTGGTTGCATTCTCCTCTGTGTAATTATTGAGTAGACATAGCAGGACAAAAAAGCTAAGTGCTTAGCTTGGTAGAGACAAACAAGTAAGTAGCCAAGTTATACTAGAACATCCAGGGAACATCCAAAATTGAGGAGAAGATATGGACAGAATATTCACCACAGAAGAGATCCAAAAGGCTGAGAAATATATGAAAAATATCCAAGTCATTGATTGTCAGAGAAATGCAAATAAAGACAACAATGAGATACCACTTCACTCCTGTGAGGATGTCATACATCAGAAAAGGCAGCAGCAACAAATGCTGGAGAGGTTGTGGGGACAAAGGAACCATCCTGCACTGCTGGTGGGAATATCAGTGGGTCCAACCCCCGTGGATAGCAGTCTGGAGAACTCTCAAAAGCTAGAAGTGGACCTGTCCTATGACCCTGCAATTCCTCTATTGGGGATATACCCTAAGGAACCCATCCAAAAAGATCTATGTACACATATGTTCTTAGCAGCACAATTTGTAATAGCCAAAACCTGGAAGCAACCCAGGTGTCCAACAACAGATGAGTGGCTGAGCAAGTTGTGGTATATATACACAATGGAATACTAAGCTATTAAAAATGGTGATTTAACTGTTTGAAAACCCATCTTGGATAGAGCTTGAAGAAATCATGTTAAGTGAAATAAATTCAGAAACAGAATGTTGAATACGGGATGATCTCACTCTCAGGCAGAAGTTGAAAAACAAGATCAGAAGAGAAAACACAAGTAGAACCTGAAATGTAATTGGCATATCACACCAAAGTAAAAGACTCTGGGGTGGTGGGTGGGGAGAATACAGGTCCATGAAGGATGATAAATGACATAGTGGGGGTTGTATTGTTAAATGGGAAACTGGGGAATGTTATTGTATTTACTGTTGAATGTAAAACATTAATTCCCCAATAAAGAAATAAATTAAAAAAAAAAAAAAGAAAAACAAGATCAGAAGGGAAAACACTAAGCAGAACCTGGAATGGAGTTGGTATATTGCACCAAAGTAAAAGACTCTGGGGTGTGTGTGTGAGAGTACAGATCCTAAAAAAGGATGATAGAGGACCTAGTGGGGATTGTATTGTTATGTGGAAAACTGATTAATGTTATGCATATACAAACTATTGTTTTTACTGTCGAATGTAAAACATTAATCCCCTAATGAAGGGGAAAAAAGATAAAAAAAAAAGAAAAAGAATATCTGGGGAAATGGTTTAGCTGCCATCTTGATGTGAGAAAGGGAGATGCAGAGGCTTAAACGAAAAACACCATCCTTTAGAACTGAGTGTGACCAGGACTTGCTACTTAGTGTGATCTTTACAAGTGAAGGTGTCGCTTGATGTTAGAAATGCAGCCTCTGGCCCACCCCATTCCTGTGGAATCAAACTGTACTTCAACAGCATGCCTAGGTGCTTAACTTTTTAAAAGTTTGAGACACAGAGGACTAGACAATATGGAAGAGTGAAACACAGGAGAGAAGGAAGAGCAGAAAGACCTGCTAAAATATTTGAACTAGCTTTATTTTTAAACATAAGATTGGTAATGAAGAAGTAACATTCTTAGGATTTTGTGGAATATGGAGACAGCACTTAACACAAACTTTCCGAGGCCTCAGTTAACTCCATCAAAAGAATCCTCAGGTGTGAGAAGTGCAGGACGGACACGATGTTCTTGCAGATAGTGAAAATGAGCTTAGGATAGTATGTCAGAAGTTCTGGGAAATCAGTCTGAGGAACACCATCCATGTAAGTGTTGTTGCGGCGGTCTGGTGTCGGGCTGCACCACGGAGAAGAGAGCGGATGTCCAGAGCAAAGGGGTACACAAATCTTTATTATAGGATGGGGGGGGGAAGGTTTGGTTCAGACCACGTGGAGCCAGCCGGCAATGGCCGACCACGGGGGGGGGGGTGGGGGGGGTGGGGGTGGGGGGGTGGGGGGTGGGGGGGGAAGAGCAGGGAGCAAGACCTCAGAGAGGGAGAGCCAAGAGCCCAGAGAGAGAGAGGGGAGGGGTGAGGGGGCTTTTTATTGGGCGACAACCAGGGGTGCCGTGTAGGGCCAGGATTGGTTGAAAGGGGGCACTCTAGGATTTAGCGGGGCATAGAAAAACCTGGGGGCGGAGACTGCATCAGAATAACTCCTCAGCAACATGTAAGCATTCTCCTGGAATGTTCCCGGGGTCTTTCTAGCTTACCTCTGTGTGAAGCCCTTTGTGGGGGCACAGGTGTTGACACCCTGTGCTGAGTGGACAGTAGTTTGCAGAACCCTCAGCCATGTGACCAGCTAAGCAGGTAGCCCTGGTGGCTGAAGCTTCCATGATGAAATAAATGCTGGGTGAGTGACTGTGAGTGGGGCACCTTTCTTACCTGCTCAGGCACCTGAATGTATGATTGACTAGTTTGTTTTCTTGAGATGTGAAGAAGTGCCTATTTCAGGCTTATCCTAATGAGCCCTTCCTGAGTCTTGCAACATGAACTGCCAGTTAGCTCACCCAGCAGGGCATAAGGTAGAAGGTCATAAATTCAAATCTCAGCACCACTCAGCATCACCACAGCACCTGGGGCAACTCCATGGAAGTCAAGCATTGCTTAGGCATGTCTTCCTTTCTGTCTGTCTATTGCGAATAAAAACAGCAGAGGATATTGCTCAATAAAAAGAGCAGAGGAATCGGCCTGGGGTTTGGTGGAATCGCACATGTGTGAGGACATGGAATTGCAAGTAGAGAGAGCCAGAAACAGAGAAATGTTGTTATCAAATCTGTCAGCACACTGGAAACTCTCAGAGAGTTTTCTGGTCCATTGCTACTCCAGTTGGTTGTGATTTAATCTGTATGGAATGTGTGTGTCCAGGGAGGTGAGACTTTTAAAAAGTCCCCAAGTTATCCTAATATTCATGAAGGCCTGTTCAAGGCAATTGACCGGTGGAAATAATCTTAATAATCACCTTAATAATTAGTTTGAAGATGTAAGAGGAAAAGCAATAACCTTTAAGTCCTTTAAGTGTTTTCTTCTTTTTTTATATATTGTTTTCCCTTTTTTTGCCCCCTTTTTTAATTGCTGTTGTTATTGATGTCATCGTTGTTAGATAGGACAGAAAGTAATGGAGAGAGGAGAGGAATACAGAGAAGGGGAGAAAAGGATAGACACCTGCAGACCTGCTTTACTACCTGTGAAGTGACTCCCCTGCAGGTGGGGAGCCAGGGGCTCGAACCAGGATCCTTACGCCGGTCCTTGTGCTTCATGCCATGTGCACTTAATCTGCTGTGCTACCACCTGACTCCCTTCTTCATCTTCTTCTTCTTTTTTATCATTAACTTTAGGATCAGCAAAATAGCTCACTTAAATGTTGAGCTGATTTGCCATTGCAGTAGCCCAGGTTTGAGCCTGGTTCCACTACACTGAAGAAAGCTTTGGTGCTGACATCTCTTTTGCTCTTTCTCTCTGTACCTCTCTGTTTCTATCTTGTTTCCTTAACCAAGTAAAGTATTGACTTTAAAGTTTTCTGTGTTTAAGAACTACCTATCATCATGTTGAGGGGCTGCTAGTGAGAACAGTGTGTGCTGTGCACACTAGGAAACACTCATGTGGAGGCTAAGAGAGCAGGAAACAAGTCCAACCCTGTCAGACAAGGTGAAGACTGTGAAAGCTAGATAAGGGCAAGAGCCTGGCACACTCTAATGATGTCTCTTCTGGTCACTACCAGGCCACCCCATCATCCAGAGCCCTAGTCAGGGAGTCCTGAGATCCCCACATAGACATGATGGGCCTAGACCTCTAACAGATCCCTCTCTCCACCATCACTGGTCATCTCCATCAAAACAACATCATAAGCCCTGTTGTGGGCCTCTCTAGGACCTTGCCCTCAATGTAGAACAACAATGGTAGAAAACGCCCATTATCCAAAGGGAGGCACTCAAAGAAGACTGGTCCTGAAATAAGTGCAGCCTAGGATGTTCCTGGTTATGACCACAGAATGTGAGTTCAGGATGGTGGCGGGGATGCAGAGGTTACACAGGCTCCTGTGCTGAGTATGAATAGACATGGGCCCTGGGTTAGGTAGATGGGGTTAACAGTTAACGATATTTATATACTTTTCCCATATTTGGGAGCTTCTCTCTGTCCTTATCTAGCTTTTTAGTCCTAGTCTAAACTCTGACACCATCTTCCCAGACAATACTCCCAGCCCACTTGCATGTTAGCTGTTGGACTCAGTTAAAAATTAGTAAAGTCATGGGCCCTAAAATAGACTTCCTAGCTGTTTCTAACATGAAGACCCTGAATTTCATCTGCTAGACTCTTGCCTTTATGTTCCTGATTACGAAACAAATTGTTCTGCTTTATATCTTTGTGCTTTTCAGCCACCAAATTGCAGATGCTACCATGATGCCATCCTGACTTCCCTGGGTAGATGACCTCACCAATGTGTCCTGGAACCCCACCTCCCCAGAGCCCTGCCCCAGTAGGGAGAGACAGAAACAGGCTGGGTGTATGGATCCACCTGCCAACACTCATGTCCAGCAGAGAAGCAATTACAGAAGTCAGAACTCCCACCTTCTGCACCCCATAAAGATCTTTGGTCCATACTCCCAGAAGGATAAGGGCTACAGAAACTTTTCACTATAGGGGTGTGGGGGAGGGACACAGACCTTTGGTGGTGAGAATGGTATTAATATACACTCCTCTTAACTTATAGTCTTATAAATCACTATTTAGTCAGTGTGAATGTCTCAATTTTTTGATTCCCAGTTCTGAGCATATAGTCCTTGAATTTTAGCACTTAAGGTTTCAAATTGGTAACCTGATTGAATTTTAACAGTTAAAAATTAAGGGGGAGGGGAAGGAAACTTCCAGTGGAGGGGAGGGGATATCAAACTGGTCTTGGAAATTGCATGGAATTGTGCCCCTCTTATACCACAATCTTGTCAATCATTATTAAATCACTAATAAAAATATATGAAAAAAGATAAACAAGGCAGTATGACTGGAGAAGATGGTGACAGTCGTAGAACTGAGGGGGCTAAGCTGATAACACTGGTCTCACCTGTGGGGCCCTGGGTTGGAGTAGTCTGTGGGCATAGAAGGTAGCCGGGTGGCAGAGTGGGCAGCAGTGGAGAATGTGGGAGGAAAGGGATTCAGGTGGGTAAATCCTGTTTGAGAGTGTCCAATGGGGGCCTGAGAAAAGAGTCAAAGGCTCTTGAAAGTCAAGAGCTGGGCTGGAAACATTTAGGAGTCAGTGCCGCAGGTGTGAACCCTGTGATGTGGAGAGTTGGTTGCTCAGTGAAGAACGTGAGGGCATCAGCCCTGGGGATCCAGAGGTGAGCACAGAAGCCCCCTGAAAAGAATGTCAGGAGCAAGAGTCCTGCCCAAAGAGTGTCTGAGTCCTCTTGCCATAGGAGGGGAAAACTCCATAGTGGCCCTTTCACCAGAGTCCGTAGGAGCTTTAGAATGTAGTCTGTTATGGAAAATCAGGCCTTCACTAGTCCTCTTCTTTTTCTTTTTATCCCCTCCAGAGTATTGCTTGCTCTGCTATGGTGAGTGCCAAGGATTGAACCTGGGATCTCTGGCATAATGTGTGTGTGTGTGTGTGTGTGTGTGTGTGTGTGTGTGTGTGTGTGTGTGTGTGTGTGTAAGCCACTGCACTGTTTCCCAGCTGTTTTCCATCTTATTTGTGTGACTTTAGCAGGATGTAGGAAAAGAGATTACAGTGAGTGGAGGTGCAGTGGTCAGCTGAAGCAGATGCCTTTTGAGAAGTCACTGGAAGGGGCCGGGTGGTGGTGGGACACCTGGCTGAGTACACATGTTACAGTGAGCAAGGACCCGGGCTTAAACCCCTGTCCCCCACCTGTAGGGGGAAAGCTTCACAAGTGGTGAAGCAGGGCTGCAGGTGTCTCTCTGTCTCTCTCCCTCTCTGTCACCCTCTTCCCTCTGGATTTCTGTCTTTATCCAAATAAATAAATAAATAAATAAATAAGGAGCTGAACAACAAACCTGGGTTAGTCTAGGACCCCAGGGCATTCAACTGACTTCACTTGGGGGAATTTTCTCGTGGAAGAGAAAAAGTAAGTCCTGGGATTTATTTCAGTAAACAGTAAAGATGACAAAGAATCCTTGCAGAGTCACAGGAAAACTGCACAAGCCTTCTGGAATTCAAAACTGCTTTATTTTCAGATCCCGGCCACTCCACTTCTCTTCTTCACAGCTTCCCTTGCTGCTTCTCAGACAGTATTGTCATAGCCTGCTTTGCTAGTAGGACACCTAGCTCATCTGTCTGTGGTGCTCAGGCCGTCTGCTACTCTGTGCTTGAGCTGTGCGCCTCTGTGGCTCCCAGCTAGTTGGCCTCACTGCTGCTCCAAGCAGCCCCATCTTTGCAGTGAGCTTTCTAACAGCCGCACATGGAGTGTGGCCCCAAGCAGTGCTCGTCCATTCCTGAGAGGAGAATATGAAGCCTTGACGTTGAAGTATGTCTAGGAGAACAAGCCTAAGGTTGATCGTTCCTTGATAACGTTCAAGGTGCAGTACCTCTTCCTTTATGCTGAAGACTGTGGGAATAGAGAGAGATGCCACCATTCTTTCCCCAACAGCTTTCTAGATTTCTTGGAGCAGAGGTCATGTGTTTGCTGCTGAGTTGTTTATTAGATCTTCTCACTCTGTTCTGCAGAGACTATAGGCCCCAGTGGAGGGAGGTGACTCTGCTGATCTAGGCTTCTCACTTGCAGAGGGTTCATGTTGCTCTCCACGTGATTTCATTTTTTAAAAATTTTATTTACTTATTGAGAAAGACAGGAGGAGAGAAAGAAAGAACCAGAGGGGGCTGGGCAGTCGCACACCCAGTTAGTGCACATAGAAGCACAAGGACCTGCGCAAGGTTTGAGCCCCCCTGGCTTCCCACCTGAAGAGGGGGTCACTTCCCAAGTGGTGAAGCAGGTCTGCAGGTATCTGTCTTTCTCTCCCCGTTTCTGTCTTCCCCTCCTCTCAGTTTCTCTCTGTTGTATCCAATAAAATGGGAAAAATGGCAACAGGAACAGTGGATTTATGGTGTCAGCACCGAGCCCAAGCAGTAATCTTGGAGGCAAATAATAATAAAATAATAAATATTATAATAATACAGTTGTCCCTTGTTTATGGCAGTTAATTAGTTCCAGACTCTACCTTGATAAGTGAATTTCCATGAAGTAGGATTCTTTATAAATTGAATATTTTTGTAGTTAGAGCATAGAAAACCTGTTCAGGACCTTTTTTTTTTTTTTCCTTTTCTCAGTTTTCCACATAACAATTCAACCCCCACTGGCCTTCTAAATACATTTTTTAACATTATCAGGGCCCTCTGGACATGAAATAACACCCCTTAGCTTTGCTTCCTTGTTGAGAGAGACAGTAGCCATTGCACAGATTATCTTTTCATGTTTCCAGATGGAGCCAATGGTAGACTCCTTCAAGTCATAATGGCGGGCATCTCCATGATTTTCTTGCCATTTTTGGTCATACCCAAGAGCTTCACCTTCTTTTGAATGGTGAGCATCTTTCTCTGGTGCTGATGCTCCTGTAACAGTGGTGAACTCCTGACTCTGCACAGTGACTCAGCTTTCCTCCCCAGACTCTTCACTGTTCAAACCTAACAGAAGCCCCCATGCAATGACATTGGTGAGAAACCAAGGCACTGAGTCCTGGGCATGTGTGACGATGCCTTGGGATATATGGTGGCTGGGACCAGCCTGAGTCGCACTTGCAGATCTCCTGTGCACATCAGGAGACACTTAGCAGGAAAGGGCTCTTAATAAATTTGGATTGGGCAATAACCTTTGACTGCAGTTTTGAAGATGATCTTTTAACAATTTCTTCACTGTGGTAGGAATGTAAATTGGTGTAACTGTTTTGGAAAACATTCTGAGACTTCTTCAAAAGCTAAAGGCAGGACCTGATAGAGTGACCATCTTGGTACGCAGATGGCCTGGAGCACCAGGGGAAAGGGGAAAGGCCCATGGGTAGGGTAACTACGTTGTCTTACCTCTCCTTCAGCTTTTTTCTTGTTTTGAAGTAAAATGAAAACAAACAAACCAACAAACAAAAATGGGCCTAGTAGCAGTGAGATTGTGAGTCCCTGGTACTGCTTAAAGGTAAAAAAGTATCTATAGGTTCTGTCATGATCCAGCAACCCCTGGCTGGGCTGGATGGCTGAAGAAGAGAAGGTCATGATCCTAGACTCATTACAGCCAGGACAGTGTTCCTTGATGCATTCTTCAGAATAGTCAAAATGGAAGCAACCAAAGTGTGTTAACAGCTGACTGGGAAGAGATCAATAGGACACAATTCTGCTGTGAAGATAGGCAGCTATTGGTAGTGACCTGGAGAGAGTGCCCATGGGCAGAAGTCAGAGCCAGGAGAAAAGTAATGGGTGATGTCACTCGAGTGTGCAACACAGGAAAAGAACATCCATGGATGGGCAAGCCGGAACAACAAGGTAGACACTGACAGTAGGGTGGAAGGAAGCCTTAGCTGAGGAGCAAGAGATGGAGGGAGGGAGACAAGCTAGGGATGGATAGAAATGCTTGGAAGTCTGTCTGTCCATCTACGCATGAGCCGAATTGCATGCACCCCCCCCCCCCCCCAGCTACCAATGGGGAAGCTGTATCCCTCATTTCAAGGTGGCATCTTTGGGAGGTTAATTAGATTTAGATGAGGTTGTGTGGTGGCCTCTCAGGTGAAGTCAGTTTTCTCACCGGGGACACCAGAGAACTTGGTCACGCTGCTGTATGAGGACACAGCAGGAAGGTGACCACAGGCCAGCCTGGAAGAGAGTCTGCCTTTTGGATGGCAAATGTAGTGCAGCAGGAAGATCTTAAACTTCCTAGCCTTGCACTCCCCGAGGTGTCGCTATGGAGTAGGAGCCTTTCAGATTGTAAGCCTGATAAACTAGAAAAAAACAACCAAAAAAATCACCTGAAGACTCAGCAACATACAACTAGGATTTCTTCAGAAAACTCACTAAGCCACAGACACCAAGTTGCAGATTATATGATTCCATCCTGACCTCCCTGGGCAGACGACTTCACCAAAGTGTCCTGGAACCCCACCACCCCAGAGCCCTGCCACACTAGGGAAAGAGAGAGACAGGCTAGGGGTGTGGATCCATCTGCCAATGCCCATGTTCATCAGAGAAGCAATTACAGAAGCCAGAACTCTCAGCTTCTGCACCCCACAATGATTCTGGGTCCACACTCCCAGAGGGGGAGAAATGTTAGGGGAAGATGACCAGTGGGCTCAGAACACCACTTCCATAAGGACCTGGAGAGAGAACAGTAAAGACAGAAAAAGAGAAAGAAAAAATAAAGGACACTTTAAAGTAGTAGAAAGGAAGAGAAGGCAGGACTATTGAAAAAATGGGCAAATATATTTAAGTACAGATAAGACGTTATGGAAATATTAGTTAACCCATATCTGTGTCTTGGAGAACCATTGCAGTTTCCAGTGGAGGGAAGTCTGGTGGAGAGATGGTGCAGGATTATCCCCCTATTATCTTATAATTTTGTAAATCACTATTAAATCACTAATAAAAATTAAAGTGAACACACTTCCTAGTCTTCAGAACTGTCAGAAAATAAATTCCTGTTGTTCAGCCCATCCATTCTGTGTAGTTCTGCAGTGGCAGCCTGAGCAGACAAATACAATTGTTTTACTACTTGGATAATTGTGAGAGTAGGAACAAGGAGACAGTCATAGTAATTTAAACATAGAGCAATCATGTGGCAGTTCTGATTTGTTCTGGAAAACATCTGATGATGTTTTTAGCTGGAAAGCCTGGTGTTGAGATATTGTTGTTAAGATGCTCCTACTATGATCAGTGTGATGGGAGAACTTTTCTCTTTTTGAACATCTTAGCACACCATAACAATCCACGTTATTGTCTTTTATTTGAAAATTAGCATAGTCTGGTGATCAGGACCCGCTGCCTGAGGGTCAGAGCTGCTAGGCCAGCTTTGCTTCCCTGCTTCAGCTAATTTTGATATTATTGTATTTGGTTGGAAGCTCAGCTCTGGCTCATAGTGGTGCTGGGCTTTGAACCTGTGATCTCAGAGTCTCAGGCAAGAAAGTCTTTTGCATAAATAACTGTGCTGTCTCCCCTGCCTACATTTGACTGTTTGAAAGAACCTTGATAAATGTGTGGCTGAGGAATTCTCTGCAGGCTTTATCTACAGCACATTGGTACCATTTAGAGGGACACGGAACTGTGGCAGATTATGATGTTGGTTGTGAAACTGGCGTCTGTCTGTGTATGTCTGAATTACCTTCTTAAAAAAGTGTGCTTGCTTACTTTTGTTGACAAGTGTCAAGCATCTTAAACAAGTTATTGAGCACACAGTTTACTCTGTGCCCCTGTATTTTATTTGTTTATTTTTCCCAACTATAGTTTAATCTTTCCCCAATGTCTTACTCTTTTTTTTTAACTTTTTAAAAATTTATTCATGAAATGGAAATATTGACAAAACCATAGCATAAGTGGGGTACAATTCCATACATTTCCTACCACCAGAACTCCATATTCAATCCCCTCCCCTGATAGCTTCCCTCTGGGAGTATGGACCCAGGGTTATTATGGGGTGCAGAAGGTGGGAGTTCTGGCTTTTGTAATTGCTTCCCCAATGAACATGGGCATTGGCAGCTTGATCCATATTCCCAGCTCGTCTTTCTCTTTCCCTGATGGGGCAGGGATCTGGGGAGGTGGGGCTCTAGGACACATTGGTGGGGTCATCTGCCCGGGGAAGTCAGGTTGGTATCATGGTAACATCTGGAGCCTAATGGCTGAAAAAGAGTTAAGATAGAAAGCAGAACAAATTGTTGACTAACTATGAACCTAAAGGCAGAATATTGCGTATGAAGATTTGGGGTCTCCGTTTTGGAAAAAAAGCCAGTACTATTTTAGGTATATTCCAAAGGGGCCCATGACCTTACTAGTTTTTGCCTGATCCTGACATCTGATATGCAGGTGGACCAGGTTATTGTTTGGGAAGGTGTTGTCAGGGTCGGATAAGGTCTTGCTCTTCAGTCTTTTCTCTCCCCCATTTTTCCTCGTGGCTTTCTCCCTTGTGCTCAGCTTAGGAGCAAACTTGATGCAAGTTTCTCAGGGGGGGTTCCTGGCTTTTTCAGTGACATCTTCTTGTGGTCATCTCAAGGTTGAAAGTTTTTTGTCTATTCTCTTTTTTTTTATGGGGGGTGATGAATCACAGTACAGTTGCTGACAGGTGGGTACACTTCCTCATCTCCCTGGAGTTGCTGTCCGCCCCTCATTCTCACCCTAGCCTGAGGATTTTTCCGACCACTGTGCACCAGGAATCCCCACTGCTCCCCCTCCTTTGTCTTGCTGCAATACACCAAACCCAGGCCAAGTTCCACTTTGTACTTGGTGCTTTCCCTTTCTGTTTTTTTCCTTCTTCCTTTCTCTCTCTTTAAATATTTTTTAAGTTTTTTTTAAAAAATATTATTTATTTATTATTGGATAGAGACAAAGATAGTTTAAGAGGAGAGGGAAGATGGGGGGAAGAGAAAGAGAGAGAGAGAGAGAGAGAGAGACCTGCAGCCCTGCTTTACCATGTGTGAAGCTTTTCCCCTGTAGGTGGGGACCAGGGACTTGAACCTGAGTGTTGGTGCACTGCAATGTGAGCGCTTAATCAGAGGCACCACCATCTGGCCCCTGTGTCCTTGGATCTTAAGTTGTACCTGTGAGTGAGATTGTCTGACAATTCACCCAACCTTCCAGGACCTGCAGTGCACTACTGAATTCTCTGCATGAATCAAGGAGATACTAAATTTAATAACATTTATAAAAACTAGTGTGTGTAGGAAACATTCAAACACTGGAGATGACAGCAAATATTCCCATGCAGTGTTATAATCCAGCAAGATTATCAACATGGTGGAACACCACATGTCTAGATTGTGAACTTAAGGATTTATTTTGCTTCTGACACACAGAGAGGGAAGAAGGAGCTGAAGAACCAGGGCATCCCCTGAGCACATGCTCTGCTGGGATCAGACTCAGGACCTCATGCTTGAGGTCATACTTCTCCCCTGTGCCACCTCTGAGACTGCCCCTGAGTGTTTGGAATCCATTCTCAGATCTTACCTGGGGTTTTAGTCAGTGGATATTGCCTGTGGACATGTGTTCTCATTTCTGAAGCACCTGTCCTCAGTCACCTCATGCTCTCAGACTTGTTTCTTTATTATTTCATTGGCCTCCCCTCATTTTGGAATATTTATTTATTTATTTATTTATTTATTTTTGCCTCCAGTGTTATCACTGGGGCTCGGTACCTGCACTACAAATCCACTGCTCCCGGCGGCCATTTTTTCAAGAGCAGCAGCTCTTGTTGTTGGAAAGGACAGAGAGAAATTGAGGGAGAGAGAAAGACAGACACCTGCAGACCTACTTATTGCCTGTGAAACCGCCCCCCTACAAGTGGGGAGCTGGGGGCTCGAACTGGGATCCTTAAGCTGGTCTTGTGCTTCATGTTTTTTAAATTCATTTTTTTCTTCCATTCCTACCCTATGTGATCCTGAATACTTGTGCCATCCAACAGTGTCAGGAGTGGCGATAGTGTGTGGAGAGCTGTCTCTGGCTCCGAGGAGTCTACTTACTGCAGGTTAAAAGCCAGAGCAAGAAATGCTGACATGTGGAGTGGAAGGGTCAGACCAGCTATTCTGGAAATCAGAAGAGCCCAGAGGAGATCCCTAGGCACCATTTAGCCAGTCAGACTTGCTCTGTCTGCTGCCAGGCTTATCCGTGCATGCTCATGGCTCTGGCTGCTATTAACAGTGAGTCATCTTGCAAACAAATGTTAATACATTTATGTGTGGACTGTTTTAAAAATAAAATCCTATGTGCAGTGTGCTTAGAGGTAATAAGTTTGAAAAGCAAACTAAGTCCCTAATTTTTGTAAATACTATGAGATTTAAGATTTCAAATTTACAAAATAATTTGAAAAGGTAACCCTACAAGAGTACTGCTGGAAGTGTTTATTTGAAGAGTGATTTTTATTCAGGAATTCACAAAAATTCTAATTTCTCATTCCCATGTCACAAAGATTAATGGGTGTATGGAAATCAGGAAGCAGGAGCCCATAGTACTTGTCCCTAAAGCCGTCTGTTCCTGATTTATGATGTGATAGGTATGGAGATTTACATTAGCACCAGAGACTGCTGGGGCAATTTGACATTGCCAGTGTGAACATGGGATCAGTGGTCCCAATGTGCTAGATAGTGTTCTTGAAAGTATAGTTGAAAAATAAGAACAGAATGGAAAACACAAAGCAGAACTTGGAGTGGTCCTGGTACCTGATGGCAGAGGAGGACCTAGGTGGGAGGTTGAATTGCTATGTGGAAAATGGAGAAATGTTACACATGTACCAACTACTGTGTTTTACTGTCAACTGTAAATCATCAATCCCCCAGTATATATTACGAAAAGTAGTAGTCCATCATAGATGGTAAATTGAATTGAGTAAGTACTAGTCTAGGCGAAGGAAACTGATGGCTTGGACCCCACTTGGCGTGTATTGCTTAGAATTGGGATATACTTTGAAGTTAGAGCCAATGGTACTTGCTACTAGATTAGATGTCAGATCATTCTAGATTATCTTCCTCTCTCAGTTACTTCATCTGTGATGGGATAGCTGAGGGGCTCCATTCAAAACTGTTCTACACAAGAACTACCTTCCTAACTGCACTAGGAATCAGCTCACTGGCAGCTGCTAAGGTACTCTTAATTCATTCCTATAATTCCTTTGCACTTCAGCCCATCAGTTGATTGTCTCTGCTCACAGGAAGAGGTTAGAAACTACGGAAGTCGGATTTTAGGATATCCCCCCAACCCCCTTGGGCCCTGTGTCCCTGCTGTAGCTGCTCCTCTCCCTCTCTGCCATGTTCACTTGTTCATATTCAGTGTGGCAGTGCTGCAGCAGACAACCCGGATGGCTTTCCTTAGTCTCCCATTTGAGTGAATGAGGGTGTGAAAAGTGCACACAGTGATGACCCATTTCTGTCCCACAGTGCTGGGACCTCTGCTGTGATGGCTAGGTCTGAAATCCTGGACTCACCTGTCTCAATACTTCCTGGGGTTGGGATCCCAGCAGGTAGACTGCAGACGCCATTCTGAGCTTCTGTAGACTGTGATAGCTGACTTGCAACAGCAAGTGTCTCCAAGCTTCTAGTTTCTAGAAGCAGTTATAGTCATTTCTATCACATTCTATTGGTCAGACTTTCACAAATCCTAGCCCAGGGGGTGAGGTTATAAATTCCCACGAATTTGGGGCCCAGGGGGCTGTATTGCCACTGCCTCCCGTTTGTGTGCTGGCTTTCCTTGCACTTGTGTCTAATCCTCCTCTCTGCCCGCTGTCTCTCCCTGCTTTGCAGCTACAGTGCCCTTCCTTTCCCCAGACCCCGCTTGCCATAGCTGGCCTCTCCTCCCTTAGAGTGCCCCTGGCATTTACTGCTCACAGCTCTTCTGCAGTTGCCTTCCACTTGGTTATTCGGTGATTATAAACTCTGGAGCTAAGAACCAGTAAGTTGGTGCTGGGTGGTGAACACCTGGTAGCATGCAGGTGTTACAAAGGTCAAGGACCCAGATGCCAGCCCCTGCTCCCCACTTTCAAGTGGGGGAAGTTTTGTGAGTGGCAGAGCAGTGCTGCAGGTCTCTTGTTTCTCCATTCTTTCTTACCTTTCTCTCAATTTCTCTTTGCCTCTATCCAAAATAAATACATTATTTTTAAAAATGCACTATACCTTTTTTACTTTGCATGTTTCTGAATTGAATGCCTTATGTCCAGTCTTACCTTTGGAACCCAGACCTGAGTCTTGGCAATGAAGTAAAAAAATTAATGATAAAATTAAAACATTTCTTTTCAATACAAATCATTTTATTTGCCTCCAAGGTTATTGTTGGGGCTTGTTGCCTGCACTACAAATCCACTGCTCCTGGAGGTTACTTTTTTCCTTTTGTTGCCCTTGTTGTGGTTGTTACTGTTATTGTTGTTATAGCTGTCATTGTTGTTGGATAGGACAGAAAGAAGTCGAGAGAGGAGGGGAAGACAGGATAAGAGAGAAAGATAGACACCTGCAGACCTGCTTCACTGCTTTTGAAGCAACCCCCCTGTAGTTAGGGAGCCGGGGGCTCGAACCGGGGTCCTTACACCAGTCCCTGTGCTTTGCGTCATGTGCGCTACTGCCCAGCCCCCCCATCATTTCCTTTTTAATACAGATTGTCTCACTTTTTTTTTACTTTGTTGATAAACAAAATTTTATAAACTTTTCTCTCCTGTTGTTATAAGACTGCAGTCAAGTAACCTTCCTGATGTTAATATCTATGAATGTCTTTCAACAGTTGACTGCATGAAAATAATGGACGTAACTGAGTTTTGTATTACTCACAATACTAGTTTCTGCTTTTACTTATTTTTTTTTCCAAATTCCCTGAACAGTTATCTCAATTATGAGAGATATAAATGTAAAAGTTAGCATGGTATGGTTTACTGTTTTTCTTTAGATTAAGGGGAATAGGTCTTCAAGACACAGTTTGTACATCTGATTACTACTGTTTTTAATTGGAACGTTATTGGTTTACAGTACAGTTGTTGGCACATGGGCACAGTTTCTCCTCTTTCCATGATGAGTGTCTTCAAAACACTCTCCAGCCTCCTTCTGTTGTCACTGATGCCAAGATCTTCCTCTCCAGCCAGATCCCTTCCTTACTCTAGAAGTTAAAATGTGGACCTTTCTTTCTTCAGAGACCCACTCAACCTACTGCCTCACCTTAATCAGCATGTTCATCATCACACGTTTCTTTGACCTCTTGATGAAGCTAACAGAAACTACAGAACTAGGAATTCTTTATATTTGAACTATTTTTACCCTTTAATGGATAATTTCTGCCTTTTTGATCAGAATGTAAGATCTCTTTGTTTTCAACACTTAGCACCTGGCAGGGGGCTTGGCTTTAAAGTGCTTAAGAAATTTATTATTATTTTAATAAAGCACATGGTTAGCATCTAAAGTTTTTGGCATGGTGATGTCCAGGAAGCTATTTTGAAATATAGAAAACTATTTATGCCACTGTAAAACTAGTTTTTGTTTTTTAATTCTTGGTGCTCTTTTTTGGGAAGGAAGATGACTTTTAATTATTGGAAACTAGAGTGAGTAAGTGGGAGGAGTAGAGCTGAGGGTGGAAGGCAGAATTACTTCTGCAGAGTCCAGAGCTGTTTACAAGGAAGGGCAGACCTAGCAGGGGCAGTGGGCCTGGAATCTGCCAGATGGGCTTCTGGTCTTCTGAGAGCCATCAGTGTGTTGGTTGGAGATCTGTCTCACCCACTCCCTTGGAAGCCTTTCATGGAATCCTTTCCAGTGGGCTTCACACATCTAGACGACAGTTCTTGGAAACACTTGGATGTGATCTTGGCCTCCAGGGCCAGCTGCCTGTCCTTGCTGAGGGCAGGCCCCCAAGCTGGTTTCCCCACAAGTAGTTGGCTTCAGCGTCACCGTCACTGGCCTCCCAGGCTGGCTCTCCTTGCCCTGCTCTGTAAGCATGGCTTGCTTTGGAACTTAGCAGTGAGTGCTTTCTCCCCCGCCATTTCCTTTAGTTCAGTTGGTTTAATTTCAAGCTTTCTGACAATACTCTCCTTATCTTTAGTGCCACACCTGCTTTGAATGGAGACTGGAGGTCTAGTGTCTTACAGCCTAAGTGATACTGTGGTGCTGTCCTCGGCAACTGAAGGGCTAGATCGCCAATGCTTTTTGGTATTTCCAATCTGGTGATGTATTCATCTGGAGTTTTATTATATCCACGAGTCCTAGCATAAGTGCTGGAGTCAGGGAAGTGTTGCTGTACAGCCTTCTGTAGCCAAGTTGTTCCGCAAGGTGCATGCTAATTCCCTCCCATAGTACCAGCTGGAAAGGAATGCAG
Organism: Erinaceus europaeus; assembly: GCF_950295315.1. NCBI lineage: Eukaryota > Metazoa > Chordata > Mammalia > Eulipotyphla > Erinaceidae > Erinaceus > Erinaceus europaeus. Next base: position 35,444,635 of record NC_080179.1, read on the forward strand.
AGACGTAATAGGATGGGCAAAAAAGACAGTTGGTGTCAGGCCAATGTGGATTAGGTTGAATTTGCCACTTTCCAACTCTGTAACATCAGGGAAGTTACTTCATCTTGATGTTACTTCATCTTTATGTTATGTTATGTTGTGTTGTGTTATGTTATGTTATGTTACGTTACGTTACGTTACGCTACTTCATCTTTATGAGTTACTTCATCTTTATCATTTGCAGAGCGGAGATAATAGCTTCTGTTGTACTTGCATTTTGGGAGCATTGACTGCAGGCAGATCTCTAGTGGCAATACCTGGGAGCTGGGGAGTGTCAAACATTGTGATTGCAATTATCTGTTTGCAGATAAACCTGAGATATTAGTGATGTTAAGGTATATTTCCAAGTCACCTGTAGTAAGGATTGAGTAAAAGTACTGTCAGTGTGTAGGGTAATGCTGTGCTGAATATGTCAGTCATTATAGCCTGACTGTATGTTTCTTTGGTAGCTGTAGAAAGGAAAATGACTTGGATAAAAGCACTTCCTGACTTGGAGTATTTATGCTACAGTTGTACAGCTAAGCTGGCTATCCTTCAAGGTCTCTACTTCCAGACTCAATGGGAAGGTGGAACTAAGAGTACAGTCTTAATTCCTTTTTGCTCTCTTCAATTTACCTTTGTAGGAATAATGTGTAACTGTTAAAGTCTCAGGGATTTATACTGTATCACTATATAACACCACAAATGATATTGTATCACTTATACAGAGATGAGGACAAATATGTTGTACTATGTATTTAGGAGACTCCCCTTTACTCCCTCCCCTTTCCTTTCTGTTTATAGTATGGCCCTGGGGCAAGAACCTAGGACTTCTCACGTGTGTTGCCACTCAACTATCTTCCTGACCCATCTTTCCTTCCCTTATTTTCTGAGAGAGTGAGAAAGGCCTTGCAGCTCCTATAGCACCATTCATGGCCCTCCCGTATGGTGCTGGGGTTTGGAGCCAGGGTCTCATGCACTGATAGATGAACTTGCTCTTGGCCCCGACTTGGGAACCGTGAATTCACATGCTGTCCTGCTGGCTTTTAAATTGAAGAAGGCAACTCTTAGTAAATGAAACTTTAGAACAGTTTTTTTGCTTATACATAGTATTTTGGATTATAATGCTGTTCTCTCAGTCCCCCTGAAGGGTCTGTTTCTTTGGAGGTGGGGGAAATACGCACGAAATTAAGTTAGCTGGTCATAAGGTGCTAACCAGTTGCTCAGCTAGAGCTCCTAAATGGTCACTATTGGGCTTTGCGTATTGATGTTGTCACTAGATGCTTGAGACCTTCACCACAGTTAACTGGTTCAGGGGCCGGTGCATTCTTTGCAGATGAGCACATGGAAACATATTCCACAAGCTTGGCCCTGTAAACAGGAAGCTTACATACTCCCTCCATTCTTACACTGGAGGGAATTGTTTCTAGTTTGGTACCTGCTAGCTGGAGACATCTGAATGAAAGATCTTCCTGGTAGCCAGAGACATCTGAATGAAAGATCTTTCATTTCAGGTGTCTGCCTGAATTAATTTCCAACAGCCTTCACTTAGCATGTAGCAAATTGGCTGTCAGAAACAGCTGGCCCTGGCCAGTCAAGTGTTGGATTTGTGGGTTTAGAATACCCTCTATACTGTGTGCAGTTCATTTATGGATTGGCCTTTCCCGAGGGTCAAGATGTTGATCCAGAGGGTGACCCACCCATGTGTGGTGGGGTAGTAGCATGTGCCAGTGCTGTACCAGGGAAAGACTTTATCCAGGGTCTTTAGGCTTTGATGTCTCCTCGTCAGCAGTGACTGGCTGTAAGAAGGGACATTCTCCTCGACCAGCTCTCCTTAAAAAAGCAGTATGAGCAGGGCTTGGGTGGTAGCACAGGGGGTTAAGCGCAGGTGGCACAAAGCACAATAATCGGCTTAAGGATCCCAGTTTGAGCCCCCAGGTCCCCACCTGCAAGGGGGTCGCTTCACAAGTAGTGAAGCAGGTCTGCAGGTGTCTTATCTTTCTCTCCCCCTCTCTGTCTTCCCCTCCTCTCTGGATTTCTCTCTGTCCTATCCGATAGCAATGACAATAACAATAATAATAACAACAAAAATGATAAACAAGGGCAACTCCAGGAGCAATGGATTTGTAGTGCAGGCACTGAGCCCTAGCAATAACCCTGGAGGCAAAAAAAAAAGTGAGATGGTCACTGATGTTAGGGAGCTGGGAAGCTCTTTAACCACTAGGCCAAGTCTGGCCTGAGAAATTTGGTCTCTTCTGTTGAAAAGCAGCTAGGTAAGTGTGATCCTTAGTCACATAGTTTCTATAGCTAGCAGTCTTTACTTGTGCTGCTTTCTGTTCCTGAGGGTAAGTTCTCCTTCCCACCCCTAAGACCCCACTGTCATATCCTCAGTAGAACAATCACTAGTGTCTTTGGAACTCTAATGACCTTCAGCCCAGGGGTTGCCAGTGACTTGATTGCTTGTGCAATCCATGTAGCTGGGGATTGAACCCAAGATCTTGCGGGCCAGGCGGTGGTGCACCTGGTTGAGCACATACATCACAGTGTAAAAGGACCCAGGTTCAAGCCCCTGATCCCCACCTGTAGGGGGGAAGGTTCATGAGTGGTGAGGCACCTACCCCACCCCCACCCCCACCGCGCCGGAAAGCCCAATGGTCCCCCTCCCCTTCACCACAGGGTTTTTACTTTGGTGCCCTGCTCTCAATTTAATCAGATCCTGCTTTTAGTTTCCCTTTCTGTTCTTCTTTCTCAACTTCTGTTGATGAGTTAGGACATCCCATACTCATCTTTATCTTTCTGGCTTAGCTGACTTAACCTAATTCCTTCTAGCTCTGTCCAAGATGGGTCAGATAAGGTGGGTTCATTGTTCTTAATAGCTGCATAGTATTCCATTTTGTATATGTACCACAGCTTTCTCAGCCACACATCTGCTGTTGGGCACCTGGGTTCCTTCCAGGTTTTAGCTATTATGAATTGTGCTGCTATGAACATAGATTTACACATATCTTTTCAAATACTTAGCGGAAAACATTGGTCGAACACTTTCCCACCTAAACCTCAAGGGCATCTTTGATGAAACAAACCCAATTGCAAGGAAGACTAAAGCAGAAACAAACCAGTGGGACTACATCAAATTGAAAAGCTTCTGCACAGCCAAAGAAACTATCACACAAACAAAGAGACCCCTCACAGAATGGGAGAAGATCTTCACATGCTATACATCAGACAAGAGACTAGTCACCAAAATATACAAAGAACTCAGCAAACTTAGCACCAAAAAGCAAATGGCCCCATCCAAAAATAAGCATAGGATATGAACAAGACATTCACTTCAGAGGAGATCCAGAAGGCTAGCAAACATGAAAAACTGCTCCAGGTCGCTGATTGTCAGAGAAATGCAAATAAAGACAACATTGAGATACCACTTCACTCCTATGAGAATGACATACATCAAAAAGGACAGCAGTAACAAATGTTGGAGAGGCTGTGGGGATAGAGGAACCCTTCTGCACTGCTGGTGGGAATATAAATTGGTCCAGCCTCTGTGGAGAGCCGTCTGGAGAACTCTCACAAGGCTAGACATAGACCTTCCATATGACCCAGTAATTCCTCTCCTGGGGATATACCCCAAGGATTCCATAATGCCCAACCAAAAAGGTACAAGGCTTTCTTTGGCTTGCCTGAACCTTCAGTGGAAAAGCAGATGGCCATGCCCCCATCAGAGTGGCAGTAATTGCCTCAGCTTTGCCTGAGTTAGCCTTGTGGACTTGGTGCTGGTGGGCTGTTTGCTTAGTCCACTTTCTGCTTCATGTCAAGCTTAGTGACACCAAAAGAAAATGCAGCTTGTGAGTGTTTGCTTCCTCCTCTCTCCTATTTCCAGGTCAGATCTGCCTTGTAGTCTGAGCCAAAACTAGGGATGCCTTGCATATTTTAGCTCATATCAAGGTGTGGGACTGCAACGGAAAGAATAAGTTCTCTTAGGAAGTAGAAAAAGTGCAATTCTTAGAAGTGCTCTATTTCTACAGTATGATGCAAGCACTTGTGGTCAAGATGGGTGTGTCCTTTGGATGAGGTGCCGGTTCATCTGCTGTTCACATTCTGTGGAACAGAAGACGCCACCCATAGTAGACTCAGGAGGTGGGGAGTGTCATGGCTAATGCTCTGGGATGCTTCTCAGATGGAGCTGACCAGTACTCAAGTCCAGCCCCAGCACCTTTTGTTTATTTATTTATTACTAGAAAACTTGACATTTTTATTATTATTATATTGATTTATTTATTGGAGGATTTATGCTTTACAGTCAACAGTAAAGTTAAAATACAATAGTTTGTACATGTGTAACATTTCTCAGTTTTCCACGTAACATTTGAAACCCCACTAGGTCTTCCACTGTATTCCAAGGAGCTTTTATGCCTGATTCTCCTCCTCCTCTTCCTGTTCTTTTTTTTTTTTTCCACCAGGATTATCATGGGGGCTCGGTGCTGGCATGGTGCATACACAACTCCTATTGGCTATTTTTCCCTCTTTTATGTGAGAATATAGAGAGAAGTTGAGAGGGAAGTGGGGGATGGAGAGGGATAGAGTGGGAGACACCTGTAGCCTTAACTCACCACTCAGGAAGCTTGACCTTGGGTCCTTGAGCTTGGTGACATGCACTTCACGAGGTGCACCCCATCCCCAATTCTTCGTCCTCTGTCAGTCCCCTTCTCAGGCAGCCTCTGCCTTTTTCTTATAAGGCAAGACAACTCCTGCCACCCCCATTCAGGTTCATGTAGAACAATGAGAAAATCAAATGCCCTTTCTAGCAATTCCTGTAAAGCCTCACAGAGTCTCTGGCTGGACTAGCTAGGCCATCCCCACAGCCCACAGGGAGTGGAGTGCCAGGGCTTAGTCTCCACCCAGTCATTCATGCAGAAGAGGAGATGGCCAAGAGGTTCCAGTCTAAATTCAGGAGCTGCTCCTGGAAGGGGTGGGTGTGTACAAGTCCAGCATGCGTGTCGTTTTTGCTGGGCTGGCTTCGCAGGCAGGAGATAGAGACGACCAGAGACTCATGGCTGAGCTGACAATGCAGTTCAGTCTTTATTCACAAGTGGGGATGCAGTTAAACAAACTAATCTAATCTAACCTAATCACAACCCAATTCTGTCCTGCATCTCTCTCCTCTGGCGGAAGAGTCAGGAACCAAGGAAATACGTACGATAGGGGGTGGGGAGAAGAAAGAAGCACGAACCAGCGATGACAAAATCAAATGTCCTAGGGGCGGGGGCGGGGGGGACCAAACCAATATCCTGAAGGCAGGGGGGTGCCCAGCCAACAGTGGACGTGCAAACAGAACACATAGCAAGCAACACAAGCGAACCCATTGTGATGATAAAACAGAAGGCTTCACAAGCAGAATCCAGAAGCATACCAACAATTCCCTCTTTTCTTTTTAACTAATGGCCATAGTATCAGGTGTGTGGGGTGAACAGAAACCTATATCGTACAGGCATTAAAAAAAAAAAAAACTGGCACAAGACATGGAGGAACAAGTAAGAGAGCAGCAAGAACCAGTGGGATGCCAAGGGAAGGCCTGAGGGGGCCGTTTCTTGCCTCAAAGTGCAAGGCCTATCAGGCTAAAGAACATTTCCTGCCTCTGTGGGAATCTCTTGCCTCTGGGGGCACTTCATGCCTCAACGGGCATTTCCTGCCTCTGTGGGTATCTTGTGGACATTAGCTAGCAAGGAGGGTATGTGTGTGTGTCCTATAGAGTCCCAAGGCAGCTGGCTGCAGTCAGTCTTTGAGAAACCCAGCAGCTTAAAGGGAAGCTGCTGTAGAGTTGTGTAGTGTCCAAGAGGTGTACCAGTAAGTCTGATAGAAGTGTCAGTCCAAAGTAGATGACCACGGAAGAAATGCCAGGGGGTGAAATGATGCACGTCTGCCTCGATGGGTAAGATCAGCCACCGGAATTTCACTTTTCTGTAGAGAGTGAGCTTTGGAATCTGTGAATCTGTTTCTTCAGGTCGTGCCAAGTCACATCATTGGTTTTGGGGGATGCATTGTCCGGCGGTGGCCTCTTGCCCAGCTTCACCTCCAGGAAGTGCAGGGGTATGATCACTGCATGGATGTCTGCATATTCTAGCTCCTCTGCCATCAGAGCCGAGCTGGGGATCTCGGCCAGGGGGCCCAGTCCCGGCAGGGAGCCCGCGGTCACTGAAGGTCCGGGATCTGCCCAGGCATCATAGCAGGAGGGCGGGCAGGCCAGCTGTGTAGAAGGTGTCGGCCCAGGCGCCCCGGGGCGGGGGCCGTGATGGGTCGTCACCCTGCCCCCGGCTGCTCCAGCCGAGCAGCGAGCCAGCGCCCCGCGTTCCCCTCGTCCTGCTGCAGTGAGCAGGCTCAGGCAGGCAGGTGGTGGGCGGAAACCAAAGTGTGGCCCAGAGCAAAATGTTCCAGAGACAGAGAAACTGTCTCATGAAGAAAGAGTAGAGGCTTTTAGAAACCTCTCCATAAGTAGAAAGGCAGGCCATGGTGGCTTTACTTATCTGGTCTCCTTTGGTTTGTTGCATGTGTGTGGAGCTGAGATTCTTGTCCTTGTCTGGCGCCATTTTGTTGTTTTTGCCGGGCTGGCTTCGTGGGTGGGAGACAGAGACGGCTAGAGACTCATGGCTGACCTGAGAACGCAGTTCAGTCTTTATTCACGAGTGGGGATGCAGTTCAACAAACTAATCTAATCTAATCACAACCCAATTCTGTCCTGCATCTCTCTCTCTGGTGGAAGAGTCAGGAACCAAGGAAATACGTATGATAGGGGGTGGGGAGAAGAAAGAAGTGCGAACCAGCAATGACTAAACCAAATGTCCCAGAGGCAGCGGGGGGGGGGGGGGGGGGGGGGGAGACCAAACCTATATCCTGGAGGCAGGGGGTTGCCCAGCCAACAGTGGACGTGCAAACAGAACGCATAGCAAGCAACACAAGCGAACCCAATGTGATGATAAAACAGAAGGTTTCACAAGCAGAATCCAGAAGCATACCGACAATGTGTACCAAATGAGCACATGGGGGAGGGGGTGGCTTGTCATCCTCAAATGGTCATCAGTCATGTTCTGTCGGTTTTTTGTTGTTGTTGTTTTTGCCTCCGGGGTTATTGCTGGGGCTTGGTGCCAACACTATGAACCCACTGCTCCTGGTGGACATGTTTCCCATTTTTATGCATAGGACAAAGAGAAATTGAGAGAGGAGAGGGAGATAGAGTGAGAAAGATAGACATCTGTAGACCTGCTTCACTGCTTGTGAAGCGACCCCCCTGTAGGTGGGGAGCTGGGACCTTAAACCTGGAATTCCTGAATGGTCTTTGCACTTCGTACTATGTGCATTTAACTCCATGCACTGCTGCCTGGTCCCCAAATAGTCTTGTTCTTGAGGCTCCTCAACACTTGCGTGATGAGTACCATCTTGGTGGTTTTTTTTTTGTGTGTGTGTGCTTTACTTATTTTTTTTTTCTTTATTGAGGGGATTAATGTTAATGGTTTACACACAGTAAATATAGTAGTTACTACATGTGTCACATTTCTTAGTTTTCCACATAACAGTCTAACCCTTCCCCCCCTGCCATGTTCCAGGACCTTAAACCCCCCCTCCCCACCCCCCCATCCCCAGTCTTTTACTTTGGAGCAATACTGTTTCTTTCCTGAACTGACAGGTTCTTGAACTGTTTGTAGGTGTGCCCAGCACTTAGAAGCAGGGCCAGTGTTTGTGCTGGTGTTCCAGGGAGGCTTCCTGCAGGGAAGGCATCAGATCAAACCAGCCTTCCTGAAGGCCACACCATGGTGCTCTGCGGTGACAGCAGCTGAGGTAGCTTGTGCTGCAGGCCATGACAGCCATGGGCATAGCTGGACATCTGTTGACATGTGTTTTGTCTGTCCCTTTCTCTCTGGCCACTCAGACTCATTAAGGTGACTGTCTTGTCAGCTCGAATCTCTGGAGAAGGGTGGCATTTTTGCAGTGCTCAAAGCCTGGAGCAGTGTCCTGCAGCCAATCCGGTCATCTACATACTTTGTCCAAGGAGACCTGTGCATTATAGAAACAGAAATTTCTCCTCTGACAGCTCTGATCCCTTAGCATGCAGCAATTGGGCTGTCAGAAACAGCTGGCCCTGCAGGGTGGGACTGAAGAAAGGGGAGGCCTAGACTTGGAGAGAGGCCAGTGCTCACTCAGGCTGCCTGCTGTGAGAGGATCAGGTTCCTGACTGTCCTTAACAACTGACACTGAGGCTGGAGGCACAGTTTCCACAGAGGAGCCTGGGACTCAGACACTGAAGTCATTTCCCCTCATTTTTGCTGAATGGAAAAAAGAAATAATAAATAAATGATTAACCTCTGCTGATACTCCATTGGAGTTTGGATAGTGTCTCGTACTTGGTGGTGAGCAGTTCTGAGCAAGGAAATCCTTCTTGTATAGAAATAATACTAACACATATACGCTATATATATATATATATATATATATATATATATATATATATATATACACTGGTCTGGTACAGTTAGGTGTTTACATTTCATTTTGTAAAGTTCAAAAAAAAAGTGGGGGCTGTTGATTGAGACACATGATGGACTGTTTGATACCTTCCTAGTTGGTGACTGTGGGCTTTGGATTCTTCAAATTATCTTTTTTAAAAATTTATTTACTTATTACTAGATAGAGATAGCCAGAAATTGAGAGAGGAGGGAGAGATAGAGAGGGAAAAAGACAGAGGGAAACTGAGGGGGAAGGGGATGAGAGAGGAAAAGGGACAGAGAGACACCTGCAACCCTGCTTCACTGCTCCTGAAGCTTTCCCCCTGTGGGTGGGGACAGGGGCTTGAACCTGCGTCTTTGAGCATTGTAATGTGTGTGATTAACCAGGTGCGCCTCCACCTGTCCCCAGTCTTTGGCTTCTATCTATGTAGAATACCCAAGGACAGACGGTGATGTAGCAAGTGGGTGTGCATGGTCCTACAAGTCACTGCTGAGGATAGAAAGAAGTGGAAACACTGGGGCTTGAATCTGCCTGTGAGTGAGCCTTCAGTGCCACTGGCTCTGGGCTTGATCTCTGACTGCATGACTCCTGGAGCGAGAAGCAGAGAGGATGCTGTGCAGACAGCTGTCTGCTAGTCCAGGGCATAGCTTCTGGGCTTTCCAGCCAGTGCCTTAGAGCTGCATTCACTAGCAGTGACTTGTATAAGGTCTTTCCACCTCTTCTGAATAAATGTGCATTCTTAAAAAGAAGTATTCTATGTATTTTTTAAAAAACAAGAAATTACAGGGGAAGGGGAGACAGCATAATGGTTATGCAAACAGACTTTCATACCTGAGGTTCCAAGGTCTCAGGTTTAATCCCCAGTGTTGGAGGATGTCCCAGAAAGTCCCAGAAAGTCCAGGTTGTTGTTTCCATGAGGTCCAAGTGGTTGACCCCCAACTCTCTCTTAGGGCTGAGACAAGGGCAGGTTCCCTGACTGAACTAATGATGTATGGCTTCTCCAGAATGGTGCCTACCTTCCTGCACATGCCCCTCCTCTACCCTTAAAACAAAGGCCATGAATTACTGTACATTGTGTTTGGCCAAACTTGAAAAACTACTGAAAACTCCTGTTATTCACCGCCCACCCCCCTCGCACTGAGGTACCTGTAATTTACCCCCGGAGAAATATGCATTGTGAAGCTCCTGATCAAACCTTTCCATTTGTGATCAAATAGTTTGTAGGTTAAAATATGACTATGCATTACGCTGCTTTGTATTTGGGTTAAAGATTACCTTAATCTTCTCCCTGTGCAATGGGTATAATTTGCCTGCTTTCTCTCTCAATAAACGAGTCGCTGACCTTTATGAGGCCTCTCCCAGAGCTGAATGAGTCTGTGATTCTCTGTCTCTCCGTGCACATTGTCCCCGACATGCTGAGTTACCCTGGGACTCCTGAGGGGCTGCTCTGACCCTCGCCGCCAGCGGCCAGGGTGTGGGGGACCCATAGCAACAGCCCACACCTTAGCACCACTATAAATAAACCAGAGTTGAGCAGGGCTGTTGTTATAAAAAAAAAGGGGAGGAGAAAGAGAGAAAGAAAGAAAAGAAAGAAAGAAAGAAAGAAAGAAAGGGAAACTACATAGGAATTTAAAACAAAAATTAGTTGTTGGAAGTCATGGCACATCTTTATAAAAAAATAGAAGGAAAAATCAGGCTTTTCTGAGGACCCAGCATGTAAGAGGCAAGTGGTGGCCTGAGTACCTTGTCTTTTCAAAACAAGCAGCATTCAGAGATGCTGTTGCGAGCTGTGTTTGGTTGGTG